>NC_136889.1:27810813-27975813 GCF_949152265.1 Phoxinus phoxinus
GGGGCGTTTGTCGACCCCAGAGAGTTAAGAAAGAAGAAGGTCTGCTTTGTATGTCTTGGGGGTCAAACAACCTCTGCCATTATCTTTGTGGGGCTGTAGCTGACCTGAGTGAAGTTGGCCCCCCACCCAACACAAAACGTCATCAAAATATGCTCAATCGCTTGTGCTGGTTTGTGCTGTACAAAGTTTCCTTTGTGCTGCTTCGTTTTTTTAGATATTAAAATAATATTTTTAGGTCATTCTGAGGTCACTCAGCCCCCCCAAATTGGTCCAAATTCACCCAAAATAGTCTTGTTCGTTCGTGCTTCGTTTGTGCTGGTTTGTGCCGGTAAAATTTTCGTTTGTGCTGCGTCGGGTTTTAAAATATCAGACATTGAATTATAGTCGATGACATCACCAGCCCCCCACATGCTCCAAATTCACCCAGAATAGTCTTATTTGTTGTTCCGTTTGTGCTGGTTTGTGCCGGTAAAAGTTTAGTTTGTGTTGCGTTCAAATATTAGATACTGAATGAAAGAGAATTATATATGGTGACTTCACCAGCGCCTCACCTGCTCCAAATTCACCCCAAAAAGGCAATCGTTTGTCTTGGTGTCCTGCAAAAAATGTTTTATATTTTTTTTTATATACAGTAGCTAGTTGAAGTAACAAGGTAAGACCGGTAAATGGCAAACCAAATCACAATATTCACTTAACTGTTGCCTATCCTCCAAGGTAAGTGTTTTTACTTACTGTATATCTTTTTTTGCTAATAACATAATATGAACATTGTCATATACACATACCATAATTAGTTTTCTGTGTTAATACATACATAGGCTGTGTGTGTGTGTGTGTGTGTGCAGGCCTATACAGTAAGGGTCAAAAGTTTGGATTATTATTATTTTCTTTGTTTCTTTAAAGGTCTCTTATGCTCACCAAGGCTGAATTTTTAAATCAAACTTACACTGATATTGTGGAATATTATTACACTTTTAAATAGCTATTTTCTGTTTTAATATAATTAAAATGTAATTTATTCCAGTAATTTCAAAGCTGACTTTTCTGTATCATTACTCCAGTTTTCAATGTCACATGATTCCTCAGAAATCACAGTAAAATGTTGATTTTGTGCTCAATTATTATTGGTGTTCAGTTAAAAAAGGTTCTTATTTTTTAACAATGTTGAATACGCATTGTGTGTTTTTTTTGGATGTTTAATATTTTTGTGGAAACCGTGATAATTTTTCCACTTTTGATTAATTTAATGCGTCATTGCTAAATAAAAGTATTTTTATATACTGTACTGTGCCATCTCCAAACCAATCAGTCTTTTACAAACTACCTACACTCTTAGAAGAAAAGGTTCTATATAGAACCTTAAAAGGTTCTATAGGCGCTTCATATTTGGAACCCCTAAAAGGTTCTATACAGAACTCAAGAAAGGGTTCTTTCTTGTCATTATAGAACCTTTTTAGCATAAAAGGTTCTTTGGAGTTGAGTAAAGAACCCTATGGTTCTATATAGAACCCCAATGAACCCTTTTTTTCTAAGAGTGTAGAACCTTTTAGGGGTTCCAAATACGAAGCGCCTATAGAACCTTTTAAGGTTCTATATAGAACCTTTTCTTCTAAGAGTGTAACGTTGGCAAAGTTCTTCCTTTAGCTAGGCTCATTTCTTTAAAGCTTGCATGGCCATAAAATACTTAGCTGGGGGTTCGTTAGATGCTCAGACTGTCTGGAGTCTCAAATGGCAGATTGCCTGATAAAGGTTCCTGCATGTTGATCCGGAGCTTCTATGAAATTCTGCTTCTTGGTTAGTCTGAAAGATTAATTTTGGTATGGTTCATTCTCAAATCCTGCAGAAGTTCATAAATTAATTAATGCTGTACTGTTTGGACACATCTGGGGTTGAAGCTTTATTTCTCATTAATTGCCTCCGCCGCATCTGACTGCTGAGGATGCTGTAGGAACTACACCAGGGTTAACCAGCCAGTGAACTCACCTGAGACGGTCAAGTATCGCTACTGTCTTCCCCAAGTTTCTGCTGCCCAGTAATTGTTTCATTGAGCACCAATGTTTACAAGGCTTGATAACTGCAGTGCCTATAACCTAAACAGAATGTGGAAGGTAGACTAGTGGAAGATTCATTTTGAGACACCTACTGGCCACTAACACATCGTGGCCAAATGTGCTAGCCTATAGTCCCTCAATTTTTCAAGATGTCATGAATGTGGTCTTCTGGGAGTACCTCCTCTGTGACAATCTTCTCCTGCAACAAGACTGAGCATCACAGATGTAACCCTGGTACTTTCTCAAGGCTGAGAAAGGTTTTTTTTTCTTTTTTTTTTCTCAATCCTGATTTACCTATTATTGTCACAGTGGATGCATCCACCACAGGCAAAGGAACGGTGTTTTCTCAGCAGCAGAAGGATCCAGCTAAACACCATCCATGTACCACTTCTTTTGTAAAACAAACCTCGATGGTACTACAACAGAACTTCAACATCTGCAATCTCCAAAAAGCAAGATGATTTAACCCTCACCAGCCTTGTCCTGACTCCATTTATCTGATCTCTGTCCTCAAGAACCAGAAATCATTCTTCCTCCCTCCACGACCATCCAATGGACCCTGGACTAGTAGATTGCATAAGCTACCACCAATAAATGTTCCCACTGTAAGGGTCAGACAGGTCAATTTACCTCAAACGAGTTAATTAATTTAGAATAAACGTGAAATAATTTTTAATAATTGTAAACAGTTACGCATGTTACATGAAATGTTGGCACATTTCAACACCGTTCAAAGAATATGCACGTACAGTTGATCATATTACGTGAAATGTTGGCACATTTCAAAACTGTACAAATAAGGGACACCACTCGTAGCTGGTTTTACGACGTGGGTCTTCACTCGTTTGTTAAGATTGAGATGAACTTTAAAAGCGACAGCTTTGCACTGTAATAGATGGAACAATGGCGATCTCGGCAGATCATCTCTGTGCAAGTTTATCTGGGCACACAAAACAACAGGGTTCTTAACTGTTGGTTAAGTTTCAACGTCAAGCTTTACTTGAACAAGACTTAAAATAACTATTCAATTACACTCTGCATACGTCACACACAGACTTTCAGAGGTTCGGATATCCCATCCACACAATATGAAAAGACAAATTACTTGGTATATGCTAACAATTTAGGTTAAACTGCCCGCATTCTCCACCATTAATGTGTAAGGATAAGACAGGTAAATTTAGCTCAAAGGGAGTTATTAATTAATTTATAGTGAATTTGAAAGAATCACTTGTTACGGCCGAGCAAATGACTCGTCCAGCGTTCATTTGAATGCGCCGTAACTATCGGCTCTGCAGTGGATGTAAATATCCAAACTAGTGAAAACACTATTTGCTAGCAAGCTAACTTAGGGTGCTTTCACACCTGCCCCATTTAGTTCGGTTAAATTGCACTAGTTCGCTGTCCCCCTTGGTGCAGTTTGTTTGGGGAGGTGTGAATGCCCCAATCGCACTCGGGTGCGCACCAAAAGCTGACCAAACAAGCGTTCGAGGAGTTCGAGGTACGCTTTGAAACTAAATCTGGAGCGGTTCGTTTGTGGTGAGAGCGTGATCCGACCTCGATAGACCCAACTGCCAAAGAACTGCGCATTGTTGGACTAAACCAGCTTCCATAGTCAGCTGCGCTGTGCATTATGTCACTGTTTAGACATAACTCCTGATGGAGTTTTTCGTTTCCTTGCCACTGTTGCCTTTGGCTTGCTCAGTTGGGGATATTCAATTTAATGAATCAATCAATATTACTATTGATTAGCATTACCAAACATGGACGTTTTATTATTATTTTAATTTAATACTGTGAAGCTGCTTTGATACAATCTGTATTGTGAAAAGCGCTAAACAAATATTCTTGACTTGACTTGACTTGTTTAGCAACATTAATGCACGCCTCCTCCTGAAGTGACTTGCGATGCGCCTTCGCCGCGTGCAGTGTATTAAAACAATTTTTTCAAGCCGCATTCTCGCTTCATTCTCAAATGTTATTGTTTGTCTAAAGTGGTGTAGACAAACTATATAATAAACTATGACTACAATCAACCCACACAGTCGTCTCTCCATAGTAAAAAGCAGCATGTTGTCTGCTGGATTTTCCTCCTCTTTGTTTACTTCCAGGAGGCCTGTTGGAATTTCCCCGCACGTTAATTCTGACCAATCGAAGTGCAGTTATGGAAATACGTTCAAGACACATCTGGCCAATGAGTGATGTGGATGTTACGTGACTGAATTTTGGTTCGTTTCATCAACTGATTCGGACCAGAGCAATCAGTGTGGTGTGAAAAGGAACCAAAACCCCTGAAAAATGCTACAAAGTATTGTTGGCATATACATTGTGGGGACTGTGGGTACTTGACACTGGACTTCAGGCATTTTGGCATTTTGGCATTTTGGCATTTCCTTCTCCCCAGTCTTCCTCCAGACTCTGGCACCTTGATTTCCGAATGACATGCAAAATTTCTGGTTCAAAAGTGGCTTGACCTGGGGAATGCGGCACCTGTAGCCCATGTCCTGCACACGCCTGTGCACGGTGGCTCTGGATGTTTCTACTCCAGACTCAGTTCACTGCTTCCGCAGGTCCCCCAAGGTCTGGAATCGGTCCTTCTCCACAATCTTCCTCAGGGTCAGGTTACCTCTTCTCGTTGTGCAGCGTTTTTTGCCACACTTTTTCCTTCCCACAGACTTCCCACTGAGGTGCCTTGATACAGCACTCTGGGAACAGCCTATTTGTTCAGAAATGTATTTCTGTGTCTTACCCTCTTGCTTGAGGGTGTCAATGATGGCCTTCTGGACAGCAGTCAGGTCAGCAGTCTTACCCATGATTGCGGTTTTGAGTAATGAAACAGGCTGGGAGTTTTTAAAAGCCTCAGGAATCTTTTGCATGTGTTTAGAGTTAATTTGTTGTTTCGGATGATTAGGTTAATAGCTCTTTTAGAGAACCTTTTCATGATATGCTAATTTTTTGAGATAGGAATTTTGGGTTTTCATGAGCTGTATGCCAAAATCATCAGTATTAAAACAATAAAAGACCTGAAATATTTCAATTGGTGTGCAATGAATCTAAAATATATGAAAGTTTAATTTTTATCATTACATTATGGAAAATAATGAACTTTATCACAATATGCTAATTTTTTGAGAAGGACCTGTATATATATATATATATATATATATATATATATATATATAGCACATATATAAAGCACCCTGGGTTCTATATATATATATATACCTTATATATATATATATATATATATATATATATATATATATATATATATATATATATATATATATATCTTGGCATATATAAAGCACCCTTGGTCCAGACCAAATTAACCGAACTACAGATGTGAAAGGACCCTTAGATCAGCAGTTTAAGACATTAAATTCATAAGCACATAACACAAGAACAATTATCTTTAAAATACAAACAAGACTTTACTGATTATTCTAACACATAAAACTAATATCTAACACAAACACACGCACACATACATTCATATGAAATGCAGAAAGAAAGAGAGTGAGCAAAGAATGAGTTTTAAGAGTGAGATGATGAAATCCCAAGTTTCTATATGCACTTATAAGACATGACCTGAACGAACCATCAATCATTCATTTAACCTTTCTGTCATTTCTTAGGCGGGGTTATCACATTTTATATCAAAGCATCAGTTCAGTTAAGAGTCTTCAGTAGCAGATAATGGCAAAATACACCTCTATGCAGACGACACAGTACTATATTGTTCCGCCCCCACCCTAGCTCAAGCTTATCATTCACTACAGCAGTCTTTTAATTTATTACAGGCCACCTTTTTTGAACTTAGACTGGTATTAAACGCTGGTAAAACTAAGGTGATGCAGTTCACAAAGTCTCGCACAGTACCCTCATCAACTTCCCTAGCCATTTCCACACTGGATGGGAAGTGTGTTGAAAATGTTTCATCTTATAAATATCTTGGTCTGTGGATTGATGAAAAGCTAACCTTCAAAGTTCACATTGACAAATTAGTAAGAAAGCTGAGAGTGAAGCTTGGCTTTTATTTTAGAAATAAATCCTGTTTTACTCTCCAAGCTAGGAGGAAATTGATCAGTGCCACTTTTTTACCAGTCTTGGGCTATGGGGATATTATTTATATGCATGCTACTTCTTCCTTGCTGCATACACTTGACACAGTTTACCATGGTGCATTATGGTTCATTACTAATGCCAAATCACGCACTCATCACTGTCGTCTATATGAGGCGACTGGTTTTAGCTCTTTAGGTCTGCGTAGATGGTTGCACTGGCATATTTTTATTTACAAAGCTATTAACGGTAATTTACCCAGCTATCTTAACAGTCTGTTGACCTGGAAACATTCCATTTACAATCTTCACTCCGTTAACATTCTGGCTCTAAATATCCCACGTATAACAACTGAATTTGGTAAGACTGCTTTTAGTTATGCTTTTAGTATCTCACTTGAACATTTTTTAACAATTACTTAAATGTTCCAAATTTGAACAATGCACATGTTTTCAATGACCCCTTTATGTTATTTTAAATTGTTGTACTGTAAATCTGTTTTGTTTGTTGTGTCAGTTTCTGTGACTTGTGTAATTTGTTGCCCCAGGACTCCCTTGTAAAAGAGATTTGAATATCTCAATGGGACATCACCTGGTAAAATAAAGGGTCAATAAAAAAAATAAAAAAATAAGAGTCTGAAGGCTACTTGCTTGTATTTGCATTCCTTTGGGGATTCCCTTTGTCAGGATAAAAGGGGGTTTCCCAGGTTCGTTGATTGGCTGGCGGTATCCCCATGTCTAGATAGATGACTTGGGTGGATAGTACTGATAGTTCTGTAATCGTACTGATAGTTCTGTAAAGCACTTTGAATTTCCATAGTGTATGACATGTGCTATATAAATAAACTTGCCTTGCCTTGATAGGAAACAAGACACACTTTTATTCAAACATCTAATAGTTATAACAATTACATGACGTATATGTGATGTAAGCATAATAGACACATAGGTTGTAGACACAATATAGAATTATGTAGTTGAACGATGTTTGATTGAAGTCCATCAAGAATTGTTTTGGGATGATTTTATGTATTTTTATATGTAAAGTCTCAGTCTCTGTGGTTTTAAGAGATTTCAACCCTGGGGTCATTCAGAGGTCCTTAAGAAAAGGTGGCCTGTTTAAGATCGTTGTCTTTTCGTTGGTTAGCTCAGACTGGCTGGAGCCCCATCCATTTATGGCCCTATATTAGACTGTTGATTTGGGGTCTGGAGTGTTAGTCCCAGATATGTCCCAGGAAGTCCATCGATTCGACCAGGTCTGTAACGTGTGTGCCGTCTCCATGCCTCTACATCATTTCCCAGCAGGAATGCCTAATAGCAGGAATAGGCCCTTCACTGCCTATTCCTCATTATTGCTGGTCACACCTAAGAGTAGATGTTGTCATTGACCTCCCTACCTCAGAAGGCTTCACCTGTGTATTCATTGGTGTTGATAGATTCTCCAAGGATTATCAACTGGTATCTCTGAAGGGCCTTCCTACTGCCCACGAGCATGTGGAAGCACCATTACAACATGTCTTCCAGTACTTTATTATTACCGGATTACCTGAGAATATATTGTCTAGCAACAGTCAACAATTCATCTTGATGGTGTATGCAGTGAAGAAGATTCTGAATTATCAACTCCCATAGGGGTTGTTTTGGCCCAGAAGAGAGGTCCTGGTTGACTCGGGATGACCAGCTTCCATGTGGAAGACAGTCACACAGTCAGTGTCTGGTTTCCAATGAGGACATTTTTGCATCGCAATATTCTTACACTGGAGTCACATGTATTCCTGAATTTATCCAGATTTACTGTTCTGTGATCCTTGTTTTCCTTTGTGTCTGTTTATCATATGTGTGACTCAATACCAGATCTGCAAACAAAACATCATTACTTCTTCACTTATGTGCTAATCTGGGATTCAACTACATATCTGCAACTAAGTTTTCTTGACAATGTAAACCTCCCAGGTATTAATTGAGCATACCTGTGCATTCACATGGCGCAGGGCTGATAGGTCCTTTACATGCGATCTGCTAACAATCACATAATTTACAACATGGCACAAGCTGATTTGCCTCTGATGATTCTGCAGCCAATGAGCTTGTCCATCCATCTTCTTCCGCTTATCCGGGGCCGGGTCGCGGGGGCAGCAGTCTAAGCAGAGATGCCCAGACTTTCCTTTCCCTAGCCACTTCCTCTAGCTCTTTCGGGGGGACACCGAGGCGTTCCCAGGCCAGCCGAGAGACATAGTCTCTCCAGCGTGTCCTAGGTCTTCCCCGGGGTCTCCTCCCTGTGGGACGTGCCCGGAACACCTTCCCGGGAAGGCGTCCAGGAGGCATCCGGAACAATGCCCGAGCCACCTCAGCTGACCCCTCTCGATGTGGAGGAGCAGCGGCTCTACTCTGAGTTCCTCCCGAGTTACAGAGCTCCATTACTGCGGAAGCTGCACCGATCCGTCTGTCAATCTCCCGTTCCATCCTTCCCTCACTCGTGAACAAGACCCCAAGATACTTGAACTCTTCCACTTGAGGCAGGAACTCTCCACCAACCTGAAGTAGGCAAGCCACCTTTTTCCGACTGAGGACCATGGCCTCGGATTTGGAGGTGCTGATTCTCATCCCAGCCGCTTCACACTCGGCTGCAAACCGTCCCAGTGCATGCTGAAGGTCCTGGTCTGATGGGGCCAACACGACAACATCATCTGCAAAGAGCAGAGACGAAATCGTGTTGTTCCCAAACCAGACACCCTCCGGCCCCTGGCTGCGCCTAGAAATTCTGTCCATAAAAATTATGAACAGAACCGGCGACAAAGGGCAGCCCTGCCAGAGTCCAACATGCACCGGGAAGAAGTCTGACTTACTGCCGGCAATGCGAACCAAGCTCCTGCTTCGGTCGTACAGGGACCGGACAGCCCTTAGCAAAGGACCCCGGACCCCATACTCCCGGAGCACCCTCCACAGGCCGCCACGAGGGACACAGTCGAATGCCTTCTCCAAATCCACAAAGCACATGTGGATTGGTTGGGCAAACTCCCATGAACCCTCCAGCACCCTGTAGAGGGTATAGAGCTGGTCCAGTGTTCCACGGCCCGGACGAAAACCGCACTGTTCCTCCTGAATCCGAGGTTCTACTATTGGCCGTATTCTCCTCTCCAGTACCCTGGCATAGACTTTCCCAGGGAGGCTGAGAAGTGTGATCCCCCTGTAGTTGGAACATACCCTCCGGTCCCCCTTCTTAAAAAGAGGGACCACCACCCCGGTCTGCCATCCCAGAGGCACTGTCCCCGACTGCCACGCGATGCTGCAGAGGCGTGTCAGCCAAGACAGCCCCGCAACATCCAGAAACTTGAGGTACTCAGGGCGGATCTCATCCACCCCCGGTGCCTTGCCACCGAGGAGTTTTTTGACTACCCTGGTGACTTCAGCTTGGGTGATGGACGAGTCCACCTCTGAGACCTCAGCCTCTGCTTCCTCCATGGAAGTTGTGACGGCGGGATTGAGGAGATCCTCGAAGTATTCCTTCCACCGTCCGACAACATCCCCAGTTGAGGTCAACAGCTGCCCACCTCCACTGTAAACAGCGTTGGTTGGGCACTGCTTCCCTCTCCTGAGTCGCCGGACGGTTTGCCAGAATCTCTTCGAGGCCAGCCGATAGTCCTTTTCCATGGCCTCACCGAACTCCTCCCAGGCCCGAGTTTTTGCCTCCACAACCACCCGGGCTGCAGTTCGCTTGGCCTGCCAGTACCCGTCAGCTGCCTCAGGAGTCCCACAAGCCAACCAGGTCCGATAGGACTCCTTCTTCAGCTTGACGGCATCCTTTACTTCCGGTGTCCACCACCGGGTTCGGGGATTGCCGCCTCGACAGGCACCGGAAACCTTACGGCCACAGCTCCGAGCGGCCGCTTCGACAATGGAGGTGGATAACATGGTCCACTCGGACTCAATATCTCCAGCCACCCTCGGGATCCGGTCGAAGCTCCGCCGGAGGTGGGAGTTGAAGATCTCTCTGACAGGAGACTCAGCCAAACGTTCCCAGCAGACCCTTACAGTACGCTTGGGTCTGCCGAGTCTGTCCAGCTTCCTTTTCCACCATCGGATCCAACTCACCACCAGGTGGTGATCAGTTGACAGCTCCGCCCCTCTCTTAACCCGAGTGTCCAAGACATACGGCCGCAGGTCAGATGAAACAACCACAAAGTCGATCAACGACCTACAGCCTAGGGTGTCCTGGTGCCACGAGTACTGCTTGAACATGGTGTTCGTTATGGACAAACTGTAACTAGCACAGAAGTCCAATAACTGAACACCGCTCGGGTTCAGATCAGGGGGGCCGTTCATCCCAATCACGCCCCTCCAGGTAACACTGTCGTTGCCCATGTGGGCGTTGAAGTCCCCCAGTAGAACGACAGAGTCTCCAGTCGGAGCACTTTCCAGCACCCCTCGCAGAGACTCCAAGAAGGCCGGGTACTCTGCACTGCCGTTTGGCCCGTAGGCACACACGACAGTGAGAGACCTATCCCCAACCCGTAGGCGCAGGGAAACGACCCTCTTGTTCACCGGGGTAAACTCCAACACATGGCGGCTGAGTTGGGGGGCTATGAGCAAACCCACACCAGCCCGCTGCCTCTCACCATGGGCAACTCCAGAGTGGTGAAGAGTCCATCCTCTCTCAAGGAGTGTGGTTCCAGAGCCTAAGCCGTGCGTAGAGGTGATTCCAACTATCTCTAGTTGGAACCTCTCAACCTCACGCACAATCTCAGGCTCCCTCCCCGCCAGCGAGGTGACGTTCCACGTCCCTAGAGCTAGTTTCCGTGTCCAGGGATCGGGTTGTCGAGGCCCCCGTCTTCGACTGCCGCCCGATCCTCTAAGCACCGGCCCCTTGCGGCCCCTCCTGCAGGTGGTGAGCCCACGGGAAGGCGGCCCCACGTCGCTCCTTCGGGCTGAGCCCGGCCGGACCCCGTGGGGGGAGGCCCGGCCACCAGGCGCTCGCATACGAGCCCCAACCCCGGGCCTGGCTCCAGGGTGGGGCCCCGGCTGCGCCATACCGGGCGACGTCACGGTCCTCGATTTATTTTTCTTCATAAAGGTTTTTTTTTTTTTAACTACTCTTAGTCTGACCCGTCGCCTAGGACCTGTTTGCCTTTGGAGACCCTACCAGGGGCATATAGCCCCGGACAACATAGCTCCTAGGGTCATTCGGGTACTCAATGAGCTTGTGCATAACAAAATATTGTTTCAGTGTTCACTGTAAACTGGTCCTGCAGTGCGCTAACATGGTTCCTCTGAAACCCTCTACCTACAGCCAGTCTTTGATTCGTTTGGCATTAGCAAGCAGCAGTGGTGTTCAGATAGATATTTTTTTTGATAATTTTATATAATATATATATATATATATATATATATATATATACATATATATATATATATATGTCTAAAACCATTACAAACATAAGCAAACAATATGGAGCTCTCAGAATTCCCCACTGGTGCCATAAAATATTTGCTACTTACTGATTCAGGACAAGATGGGAGATATTTGGTGTTCCCTGAGGAAGATATGAGCCATACAGAGTGTAATTACATCCTCCTATGCCTTAGAGAGCAGTCCAGCATGAGGCCCTCTTCTCTGGGCATTTCTTGCTAAACGTCTTAATTTTCAGGAAGCCCCCACAGAGACACAGTGTGACCAGATGGCAGAGGATGTCCATATCCACCTCTATTTCTCTCCCTTAAATAGTAGTTTCAGCACAGCCACAGTTTGTTCACAGTTTGATGCATATTGCGAACAAAACTAGCAAGACCTATCATAAAATCAGCTGTTCCAATGCTGATTTTTAAGTGTCTACTCAATTTACAGCATTCTTACCCAAAAAGGCATATAGAAAACAAAACAACTTGTAGTTGGTTGGTTTACAGGTAAGAGGGCAATTCTAGACTAGTCTTTTTGTAAATAGTGCCAAGTCTAACTTTGCCAAGGTGGTCCATAATACACAGAGAAAGCTATCTGTTAGTATTTACCTCAATAACAAAAAACAAAACCACACATTTTTTTTTGTTAAATTAACTATATCGGTTAGATTTGCTTTTTACAGCTTCTTTCTTATGTATGTTAATAAAGAAACACATTTTTGCCCCCATAATGGTGTAGTAACAGCAGTCACACCTTTTGGGCGATATAAGCTATACTAAAATGGCTTTAAGTCAAGTCAAGTCATCTTCATTTATATAGCACTTTTAACAATGTAGATTGTTTCAAAGCAGCTTTGCAGAGATAAACGTATAATTTAAGGTAACCGAGATTGTTTTGGCTTTATAGCGCTTCTTAAATAATGTTATTTTCCAGCTAAAGTTAGTTTTGATTGGTTCACTTCCGTCGAAATGATAATTTGTTATTAAATTAGGGGCCGCTAAGACGACAGGGTTCTCTCTAAACAGACTTTAAAAGCGAACCTGTGATAAACGCTGATGGCGCTCACGTGCGCATCAATAATTAATTCTATATTTATGTGCGTTTGAATATATGTGCGCAGGTTTGTAATTCCCTACAAACCATGCCTAAACAAAATACTTGTCTTGCCTATAAATTTTGATACAGAATTTTATTTTATCACGCGGGTAGGTACGCGAACCGAACAGACAGAAAGTATTTCAAGAGACACTGGTCATTGCTTAATTTGATCTATTCTATTCTTTTTCTCATAATCACTTTACTTGTAATAAATAATTTAATATTTCGTCTAATGTGGTAATCTCTTCTACGCATGCGGTCATAATGGTGAAATAAAAGCTTGCTGTAAAATGAATTGATGGAAGAAAATTAAAACTCCTGTTAGGCCATGCAATTGTATGGGAATATGTGTTAGGCATGGAGTGTAAACTGGGGTCTACACACTTATAGCTTGATGGTTTTTATGAACTCAGCAATTTAAGATACGTTGAAGGTGATATTATAAAATTATATGACATGCATTATGTTTATGTTCATCATACTAAGTACCCTCAATTTAAAGAGCTATAACATCTCTTTCACAGCATGCACCCCACATAGTCATTGGATGCGAAATTACAGCGAATAATTACTGACAATAAAGCGTATTACTGCATAAGCTGCACTTTCCCTTAATCAAAAAGTTATGATCAAACACTCATTCTAAAAGATTGTGTTGGACGTCACTACTTAAACCATCCATATCACGATAAATCCAATTTACCTTGATCTTTTGAAATAAAATACTTCAATGCACTATATATAAATCTCCACAAATGGTCACCCATCTCAACTGCTGGGCCACTAGAACAAAAATTACAGTTAACATGGAACAAAAAGTTTTCTTTCATAGGTTCACTCAATGTTGCATAGCGATGACACAATGGGAACACCCTTGGGACAGTGCTGCTTGTCTGCACCCGTATAGAAACATGCCAATTGATTGGTTGATGGCGCGAGGGCCTCCTCAGCGGCACTACGTTACTCACTCTTAATACAGTGAATGCGCCATCTGCTCCTTAGATTTTCTTCTTCAGAAGAAGCGGTTTATCTGGCCCATGCTAGTTAAGCGATTTAGTTTTGGATATTCTCTT
Organism: Phoxinus phoxinus; assembly: GCF_949152265.1. NCBI lineage: Eukaryota > Metazoa > Chordata > Actinopteri > Cypriniformes > Leuciscidae > Phoxinus > Phoxinus phoxinus. The sequence continues at coordinate 27,824,495 of NC_136889.1, forward strand.
TTTGTGTGTCAGCGACTGCATATAGTGGAACTTGCTTCATTCTTCATTGCTTCATGCAATAGACTAGACTTGTAGTCAAGACCGCCTAAACCAAGACCAAGACACTACCAAGACCAGAGGGTATCGAGACCAAGACAAGACCAAGACCAAGACAGACCAAGTCAAGACCAAGACCAAGTCGAGACCAAGACCGAGACCAAGTCGAGACCGGAGGGGGAAAAAACAGACTAGTGTTGAAGCTAAGCAATAACTTGTATGAATTCAAGAACAGCAGCATACGGGTTCAGCCACAGTTTACATTCAATACATATTAGACGGTATTACTTCAACTACACATGCAGAACAACAGAGACAGACCATGTCATGTGTGTGACTGTGAGCTCACAGTAAATGTTTTTGCAGACTGGGTGAGATCAACTGTGTAGCAATTGCATGACGGCTGTTACTGCACTATTAGAGGATTGACACTCCCTTAACTTTTGTGTACTGTTGAGGACTGACATGACTGGTTCATCTGACAAAACATCAAACACCATCTTGCTCCTCCAACAACTGTCTAAAGAATGAGAAATATGTAACCAATCAAAATTATACTTAATGTGTTGATGAAATAGTAACATCAAATTAAAGATACACAATTATAAACTGGATTAGGCCTAATGTTTAGTCAACACAACGGAGATATGCAGATGATATTTAAGACCATTTATTTAGTCTAACACCATCTTAAAAACAATACTGAAATCAAACACACACACACACACACTGGTTGGTGGTGGTGCGCTCAAAGTCTGTCAGTTGTGCAGTTACCCAAAATCTCCTGAATTAAGTTAAAACCCATCATGTCACTGATATGTGTTTTTAAATGAAGTGATCAAAGAGCTCGTTGCGCTGCGATCATCAGTGGCGCGGATACAGTGTTTTCTTGTGTGGCTCACGCACACGCCGCACTGTCTTCACTCGGACGCGCGCTTCAATCCGTTGCAGATACTCTCTATTTGTTGTGAAAACATAATGCCAAAAACATGTCCCTCCTTGATATACAACCACTGATGAACATAATCGGTTTTGATGAGGAAAAAAAAACTATACGAGAAAAAAAAAACTATACGAGTGCGGATTAGAACCCAAAACCTCTGACATGGTTGGCGAAAGTTTTACCACTGGACCATTAAGATATACTTTGTCCTAAAAAGGCGAAACAGCTCTGTAACAAACAAAACATGCATGTGATTGGTTGCATTTGAAGGGCGCGAAATAATTAATAATGCTGCATTATCGAACGTTGTGTCGTTGTGGATATTGCAGTATTGTATTGCTAAATCCCCCGACCACTATGTCGGTCTGAGACAGCGAGACCTAGACAAGACCGAGAGGTCCGAGACCAAGACAAGACCAAAGACCGTCAAGGCCGTGACAAGACCGAGACCACGTAAAAGTGGTCTCGAGACCGTTCTCGAGACCAAGACCGGTCTCGAGACATACATCACTACAATAGACGTGAAGGACTATAATGCTTTAAGAACTCGCTCAAGTACTGTGGAGCTAAACCATTTAGTGCTTTGTAAGTAATCAGCAATATTTTAAAACTTATACAATATTTAATAGGGAGCCAATACAGAGTTGACAAAACCGGGCTAATATGGTCATACTTCCTAGTTCTGGTAAGAACTCTAGCTTCTGCATTTTGGACCAGCTGTAGTTTTTTTATTAAGCGTGCAGGGCAACCACCCATAATAGCATTACAATAATCTAGCCTTGATGAACGCATGAACTAATTGTTCTGCATTTTTCATTGAGAGCATATGATGTAATTTAAATATATTTTTAAAATGAAAAAATGTGGTTTTACAGATACTATACACATGACTTTCAAAATGTAATAACAATCACATTCGGGGAATAATTAACTCAAATGAAGTGAATATTCATGAGTCTATGAATATGATTTACTTATCGTCTACAAAGATTAAATTTCCCTAAAGAGGGAATATTCAATAATTTAAAGGTAACCTTTACCAGAATTAATTTCAGTTGTTTGAACAATCGGTTCGTCCAGCGAACCGAGTGTTAGACTTGCTTACCAAACAGTAATAAGTACCTTTCTTACAAACTTTAAGAACGATCAAACCTCTGATCAGGAAGATTAATCTTTCCTATGTTTGTACAATTCAAGTTACTGAAATGGTAACAAGAAAAATAGAGCTTTAGTAGCTTGGATCGTACGCTTTCATTGACTTCAATTTAGTGAGCGAAATGAACAGATTCAATTCAAGAAGCTTACTGGGTTTAATAAAAACAAACTAAAGAATATAAAACTACAATTCACACGGAGTAAATATGATTATATAGCAAACAAAAATACAAATCAAAGCAAGGTAATCAAATAACGAATAATGAAGAGAGAGAGAAAGAGAGAAAGAAAGATTGGAGGGAGAGAGATAGAGTGACAATTTTCAATTCAGTTACTTTTCAAAGAGACCCCAAGTATGCATATCATATTCGCAGGAATATTCTAGACAACTTTTAAACAGCAGTTTCAATCACAAAATACAATACTTGCTTTTGATCTGGCTCTCAGCGGTGTGTGTGTGTGTAGCTGATTTCAAATTGTCCTTCTAGCATTTTTCCGGAGTTCCTTCCGCAGCAGTTAAAACGAATGTAACACTTTACCGAGAGATGACTAAACTCAGACGGAAATAAAGTAGAGGCTACGATGAAAACAAAGTTTCAGGAAATAAACGAAGAGACTCCTTGACGGAGTTTTGTTCGCGTAAATGAGGAGAATCTTTCTCTGGCGGAGTGCCCAGAGCGAGAGACAGGACGGGTCTTTAGGGCCAGGTAGGTCCACCCATTTTCCGTGAACGGACCAATCAGCTATGAGAAACTGTGGCGGGAAAAACGTTCTTTGTTCGAAATGGCCACGCCCCTCTGTGTTTTATGGTGATGACAAAATTGAGCATTTATTCACAGAAAGATGGTATTTCTGAAATAATGCATCTTTTTGTGATATGTCGCCGAGATTCGATGCCGTCGGGTTTTTGGGATTGTACAGATACCACAAACTATAACATTTAGAGTCAGGAATACAGAGATCCAGGATTTGTTCAGATTACAAGCATATAGAGTTTGAATATCACACTGCACACATTAGAGCTAATTCTACTAGGACATGTACATACATCTAACCACAAGAAGAGATACATTTAATACATTTAAAGGTAGTTTTCAGTGAGAAAAAGGTCCGTGGGGAGCATTACGGGCTGGTATGCTGGTGTGTGTGTGTGTGTGTGTGTGTGTGTGTGTGTGTGTGTACGTGCACGTGCGAGATTTCACGTCGTGATTCATTAAAATCTCTGGGGTTTTTTCAGAAGTATAGTAGGAAATTGCTAGTCATCCAGTTTTTTATATCAGCTATGCATTCCGTTAATTTAGTGAATTGGTAAGTTTCGTCAGGGCGTGAAGAAATATAGAGCTGAGTATCATCAGCCTAACAGTGAAAACTAATGCCATGCTTCCCAATTCCTAAGAGTAGCATGCACAGAGTGAACAGCAACGGTCCTAGTACTGAGCCTTGTGGTACACCATACTGAACTTTTGATTGAAAATTCTCCCGCTGGACACCCCTACCTCCCGGTCAGGTTCATTTGGAGAAGCGGTCAGATCAGTGGTAGATCAATTCTGCACTGCTGAGATGCAATCTGCTGCCCTTAAGCAGTTCATGCCTAGGAGGGCGAATGAACCTCCCACTCCTGCCTTCGTGCCCGCATCGCACAGAGGAAAGAGACCTCTAGGATGAGTGACGAGCTGAGATATCCCCCACCTTGCACAGTTTGGGGAGCACGTGCCCATCCCCTGCCCCGCTAGTGTTATCGTAAGTGCGTTGACCTGAAGCAGCCAGATAAACCCGCTGCTTCAGCGTTGCTGGCTCGTGACCTTTTGGTCAGCTTCCCACATCTCAGAAGGCAGGGACAAATTGCTGAAATGTTTCTGTTCCCCCTTGAGATGCTCTCTGAATCAAAATATGTCATACTCGCCACCATGCACGCTTCAGTATACAGAGTTAGGTTATCAACACCATATTTCTGTATTGAAGGACGGAGACGCTTCAGGATATCTCCCCTCAATACCTCTTCTTACTCTAGCTGCTTCACCCACGACAGGAGACACATCTGACTTTCTCCCCACGTCGGATGCACAAGCCTCTACACCAGACCCCAAAATAAGAAAAACCTCCTCATTAGTCCTTATGGGTCTCTCTTTGCTGTCAGAGTACGCCTCAGGTCCTCCTCCTAGTAATTTTAGCTTTGTGCCCACCACCTTTCGCTGGCAGCCAAACAGAAAGTTTGGCGGCCGAGCTCCAACTACAGCCCATTCCTATATAACACATGTCTTATCACCTACCAGCGTGGAGGCTTCTGCTAGGTGTGTCGTGCTGGGTTCTCCGCACGATCTAATTCGGACACACCCTCTATTTCCGTCACAATCCTCCTTTCTTTGATGGGGTTCATCCCACTGTTAGGGACAGCGTCCAAGAGGCTTCTGTTCTACAGCAGGAATTGACATCGATCCTCCTAAAGGGAAAGTTAGAGGTGCTTGCTCCTTCAGACTTGAACCGTGGCTTTTTCAGCCACTACTTCCTCATTCCTCATAGTTGGTCCTATACGAGTCATGCTGCTATTGGGCCAATTGAAGTATGCTACAAAAGAGCATTGAAAATATTAGACAGGAAACCTTCGTCATATCACCATTGTCAAATTTTAGATAAATATAAGCTTTTAAATTTTGCTAATTTCAAATTATTTAAATCAGCCTGCCTAATCTACAAGGTTATACATGGTCTGGCGCCTCCACCATTGAGTGATTTTATTAAACAAAAGTCTAGCAGTGTTGCCGGGTCTCGAGTGACTAGATCCACTATGAGAGGTGATTGTGACTTGGCATTTAGGCGGACCGCCTTTTCACAGAACGTCCTGTCATATCAGGGAGTGAGCTTCTGGAATAGTATTCCACTGTTAATGAGGGAAAGCACAAGTCTTCCTACCTTTAGGAGTCATTTAAAAGTGTGGCTGAGGGACACACAAGCATGTGATCATGTTTAGTTAATCGTTATATCAAATGTAAAACAGAGTTAGTGCATTACAAAGGGGACACAAGTATCAGTGTAATACGGGTTGTGCTATAAGAGTCAGTATAACATCGGTTGTGCAATAGGGGTTAGTGCAATGCGGGTCAGTGCAATATAGAATGGTGTAATATGGGTCAGTGCAATATTAGGTCAGTCAGGGCATGTGCAAAATTGTGGTTTGTGCAATACAGTCGATGCTTTTCTTTTTTCTATATGTCTTTTGTTGTCCACTCTTGTTGTTATTGTTTGTTTTAACATGATGTGATCACTGTTCTTGTCCTTGTCTCTCTGTACATAGTTTGTATATAGTGTATTTGTATGTATTTATTCATTTGTGTGGAACACCAACCTGCCAGGGGGTCTGCAGATGGAAATTAGCCTAAGGCTATAATCTGACATATTTACATTTGTGAAAATATATATAAATAATATATATATATAACAATATAAATATAATATATATTGTCCCTTTTTTTTTAAAATAAATAATAAATAATAATAAAATAAATAATTCCGAAGAAGGATTGGGATCTGTGCTCCAAATTGGATCTATGTCGTCTGAATTCTTCCCTCTACAATGAAAAATTCAAGATGCTGACGTTAAAAACTATCCTGGTGCAGATCCGAACCGGGGACTGATTTGTTAGGGGACTGATTTGCTTCAGGATTGGCTTTCACGTCGGAGTCGGGACAGACTTCTGGAGCTCATGGCAGCAACCTCTCCTGTCCTTCTTCACCACCTCCAGTCTCTTGGTCTCAGGCTGAATGTTCAGAAGACCTTCTTAGCGGACCATTTTCTTAGGTGTCCAGCTCGAATCTCTCTTGATGCAGGCCAGCTTGGCCCTGCTCGTGTTTCTAGTCTCCGTGTGTGCTTGGCCCGCTTCAGCATTGGCTTTCACGTCGGAGTGGGGACCGACTTCTGGAGCTCATGGCAGCAACCTCTCCTGTGCTGCCTTTGGGTCTGCTTCATAGTAGGCCATTCCTGTGGTGGATGAAACTCTTGGACAGCTTTCCATCTGCTGAGAGTATCGCGCAGTTGACTTCGTGCCTTCCTGATTGGTTGGGGTGCGGTGTTCAAGGCAGACAAGTTTGTGGTGTTTGGCCAGGCGAGCTTCTCTTGTGGCACATAAACTGCCCAGAGCTGTGAGCCATCTATCTGGCTCTGGATCACTTCCTTCTGCCCCTGACGGTCTGTCATGTTAGTGTCGGGACAGACAACATGGCAGTGGTGTACCACATAAATCAAAAGGGAAGTTCTTAAAACAGTTCACAAAAGGAGTGAGGATGCCATCTCCACACTGCAGGACTGTTTTGAATCCACAGACTGGTTCATGTTTCATGATGCAGCAGGAGACAACATACAGGAATACACAGATTCTGTGGTATGCTACATTAACAAATGCACAGAGGATGTCCCATCCATTAATGTTAAATCATTCCCAAACCAGATACCATGGGTCAACGGTGAGGTGCGTGCCAAATTAAGAGCACAAACTGCTGCCTTCAACTCTGGGGATCCAACTGCTTACAAGAAGTCAAGGGATGATCTTCAGAGAGCCATCAAATCAGCCAAAATAGACTTTAGGGACAGAGTGGAGTCAGACTATCATGGCTCTGACCCCCAACACATGTGGAGCAGTCTGCATTATATCACGGACTATAAAGGAAGGAAAAGCAGTGGTGCGTCTTTGTCTGCCTCCTTACCGGATGAGTTTAATACATTCTATGCTCGCTTTGAGACAGGCAACACATTCCCTGCTGTGAAAACACCTGCTGACTCTGACATCTTGCTTACCGGTCTAACAGATCCACTGATCCACAGATCCATTGCAATGGCCATGCACTCCGTCCTGGAACACTTGGAAGGACGAGACACCTATGTGCGGATGCTGTTCGTCGATTACAGCTCTGCATTTAACACCATCATTCCTACCAAACTTATAGCCAAACTGAAAGATCTGGGTCTTAACAGTTACTTATGTAACTGGGTCTTGGATTTCCTGACCGGCAGACCCCAAGTGGTTAGAATTGGCAATCACACATCCTCTTCACTTACACTCAACACTGGTGCCCCACAGGGATGTGTACTCAGTCCTCTCTTGTACTCCCTGTTCACTTTTGACTGCTCTGCTAAGCATAGTTCCAACATCATCCTCAAATTTGCTGATGATACTACAGTACTATCCTAGGACTCATCACTAATGGCGATGAGACATCCTACAGAGATGAGGTAAATGCACTCACAGCATGGTGTGCTGATAACAATCTCTCTCTAAACGTCAGAAAGACCAATGAGATGATTTTGGACTACAGGAAGTCACAGAGAGAGAGTCATGCTCTTATTTACATCAATGGAGAGATAGTAGAGACAGTTAAGAGCTACAAGTTTCTTGGCATTCATATCTCTGAGGATCTTTCCTGGAGCCTACACTCAGAGACAATAGAGCTCATTATTGGACATAAACTCTCATCCTTACAGGACATCTATCAAACTCGCTGTTTGAGAAAAGCTCGCAGTATCATCAAGGACTGCACTCACCCTGCTCATTTCCTGTTTGCCATGCTGCCATCTGGCAGACGTTTACGATTCATCCGATCACGGACAACTAGATTGAAGAATAGCTTCTATCTTCAAGCCATCCGACTGCTTAATGACCAACCATCCTTCATCTATTACATGATGTTCTTACTTTTGCTTTATTGTATTTGCACTTTTTTTGTATTTGCACTTGCACTTAAAATTTCGGTGTTATCCACGTAAATTTATGTCTTTCATGTCTTATTGTCACTATATGCATGAGCCTCGTCACAAGCATTTCAATGCACAGTTCTTCCCTAGTGTTAACTTTGCAAATGACAAATAAATACCTCTTGACTCTTGACACAGTTCTCCTCCTCCTATGGGATCAATACAGGTTCCTTTCGCTGAGAGCAGTTCACGTTCCAGGAGCCTTGAACCTCACAGCGGACTTCTTGTTGAGACAGAAACACAGGTCGGGGAATGGATGCTGTGGTGCATAATGTTGGCTTAGATTTGGAATCTTTTCGGCGAGACGGAGGCGGACCTCTTTGCGTCGCCAGACTCGACTCAGTGCCCCATATGGTTCTCCCTGTCTAATTAGGCGCCTCTGGGGATAGATGCCTTTGCCCATCCATGGCTGGATTTTAGTTAATCCCTGCAGTCCTTTCAGAGTGAGGGAGTGGGAAATTTGCCTCCTTTTGTTAGCCCCAAAGTTTTGTCCATGTCATTTCGCTCTCAAGTGATCGTATTTCATTCTTTCGGTCTTTTCCTCCACAGAGGAGGAGAGGCTTCATTTTCTTTGCCCTGTTTAGGCTTAAAAGGTGTATGTGGACTGCTCTGGCCGGTGGTGCAGGTCATCCCAGTGTATGTTTCAGGGCTGGCCGCAGAGGGTTTGCCGACTCTAAGCACAGGATCTCTCATTGGGTGAGAGATGCAACTTCTTTGGCTTATGAGGTGTGGAAACTCCCTTCACCTCTGGGCGTCAGAGCTCACTCTACTAGGAGTGTTGCGTTTTCCCAGGCTCTTTTTAGAGGAGCCCCTTTGGAGGACATTTGTGTTGCGGCAGGTTGGTCCTCCCTGCACACTTTTATCAAGTTTAAAAATCTGGATTTGAATGTGGCCCCTGGTCCCCGTGTTCCTCCACATGAAGCGGTCACCTTGGTCCTGGTTGAGTTTGGTCTGGTTCCGGAAAAAAAAAGAGTTCTTTGGGCCAGATCTGGCAGAGCTTAGCTTGGTGTGTGTGGTATATCGTTCCCATTGCATCCCCACTACACAGCATTGAGTGAACCTACTTGCATAACCCATGTTCTCAGAATAGGGAACGAGGGCATTCCCATTGCGTCATCGCTATGTAGCATTTCAGACAAAATGTGGTCAAGTAACGCGAGTCATTTAAAAAAATGTTTTTAATTACATTAAAACACAATGTAAAAACATTATTTTCTTAGCTGCACACATACCATGAATATAAGCTTCAGAAATGGCTCCTTTTGAATATCAGATGAATACTTCAATTCATGAACCTCCACATACAGCATACGCATATATTATAGTGGTCAGAAACAACGCAATAGTGCAGTGTAAACTATAAAAGTGAAGAGAGCATATAATTATATTAAAAAACAGCAGTAAAAAGCTGATTGTTTAATTCTAAGGGTCAGTGATGGTGGACAATGATCTGGAGAATTATCAATGTTTTTGCCCCAGAAACATAAAAAATACGATTAACTGAAAAATATATATGATATGTTATGATGCATTTCAGAATATACAGAATTAGGAGGAATTCACAACCAATGATTTACTTGAATGCATTGTCTGTTGTGTTTAACTTTTTAGCATATTCTCAAATATAGGAATACTAAATAATTAACTTTATTATTATATAATGAAGGGGAGGGGGATTAATTAAATTGCAAATTCACAATAATATATTAGACTGTACAATTAAAATATATTCCAGACACAGGAGATGTCTGCATCTGTTTTACATTAATAGCATACACTGACATTGGTTTGCTTATTTTCTTGGATATTGTTGTGCTCTCGTGTTTGGTTTATCAGTTGGCTTAACAATATATCCTGCAAATACTGATCAAACTTTGATTGCATTTGGTGAAGTTGATGTCCATTTGTTTTCATGTCAGATCTGATTATATAATTCTCCAATAAACAAACATTCCTCATCAAATGCTTGTCAGGTGCAAGTACCATGCAAGTAAAGAAAATAAATGGAAAGTGTGGAAGAAATAGAGAATTTGAGAGGGTGGAGAAAAAAGAAAAATCCCTTATGTGACAGCACATGTCGAGTCCTGACCTCAGCTTGCTGAATAAGTGATATTTCGGTTCAGTAGAGCGAGAGGGGCATTGCTTCATTGTTTTTATTTCTGTGAACATAGAGGGCAGTGTTTAAAAATCACAGAGTGCAGCTAGTAGGTACTTATACATAGATGCACTCACTCTCCAGCCATAGGTGTGATCATGTTTGACAAATACATAACAACCCCTTTATTCTGAACAACAAAATAGTCATGTAAGTAGACGAATGGTCATGTGCAAAGACCATGTGTGGGTATTGGGACAGGCGTCTTCCTTTTTGTCTTCCAGCAGCACTTCCAACACCCAGACTTGACAACTGATTACAATAGATTTTAAAGTATAGCTAATAAAATCATTAATAACATTACTCTAATAAGCCATTAAAAAAAAAAAATCAGGTAAATATTTGAAGACTATATTGATGCTTTTTGAATTTAAAGAATTGAATGAATTATAATTATCTTTTTTTCACGCTTTGTCTACAATCTTGGAAAAAAAGCATTTTGCTTGTCAGAATGCATTACTGGCTGGTCTTTTCTGAAAAGGATACTTGCAATTCTACCTAATTTTTATTAAAAAGGCTATCTTAAAAGCCTAGCTGTGCTGCCGGTGTATTGGAAGAGGCTTGAGTCATAAGTTTACCAATGCTGACTTAAAATGCTATCTAGGCAACTCCCTAAGTTTTGGAACAGAGCCTATGAGTCTTTGTTGAAAGAGTGTAATGATGAGGGTATGGCTGACAGACTCTAGTAGAGGTCACTGCTACATTATTCTGTCTAGTTCTCATGGCTGTTTCATCGCTGAACCCTGTGATAGAGCAGAAACCAAACCGCTCCTGACAGTAAATGTGAGTTTAAAAGTACCAAGGGCAGAGGCGACTGGAATACAAATGTGAAGTTGGCACTGATGTTGATTAGGGAGCAGTAACAGAACATTAAAAGCTTGGGACATGTAATTAACACAGGAAATATCTAATGGTTATTTTCCTGTTGGCTTAAAAACAATGGAGTTTCAAACTTAATCCTAAAAGCAGTTATCTTCAACATCAGGAAGCATCACAACACAGCCAAGAATCTCAGATCATTTGCTATAGGTTAAAAGTAGAAGAGTGAATGCAATTTCAATCATACTTTTTAATTTATAGCACCATAATATAATATATGCATTAACATTATGATACAATGAATTGCCAGAATTGTTGAACAAATAAGAACATAATAGGGTTAGGGGTTTGTCTAAATCACTGACCCTACAACACCTTTAGTAAGCACCACGTTAGGATTTAAATGAATCATTAGGCAAATATTAATGACGTAAGAATTCCAGCCCCAGAAAAGCTCGCCATGCATCCTGATTAATAATGGAGCATTTCCAAGCTTCATAGAAATGTATGTTAGGTTATAAAAAAAGAGCATGTTGCATTTTCAAACCAAATGTGACTGAATGCTAAGATACTGATACCAATTTTATAGTGTGTTGATGTATCTTCTGGATGTCACAGTGTCTGGTTTGGGTATTCCTGGTGTCCACTAGAGGTCCTCTTCCCCACGGTGTCATCCACATTATACTACATTTCCCATAATCCTTTGTCTGTTACCCATCAATGTTAATGTCCCCACACTTCCGTTCCTGTTGGTGCCTGTACCTTGTTCTTGTCTTGTGTCTTCGGATTGCCTTTATGGATTATGACCCTTGCCTGGACTGTTTTGTGAGTATGGATTACCCCTAATAAATACTGCGCTTGGATCTACCTTTTCCTGTGTGTGTTCGTGACAGAAGGATTCCGTCAACACTAGATCCAGCGGTATGTCTTTCAATGTCTCTTCCCCAGCCACTGAGCGGGGCTGTACACCATCAGTCCTGCCACGGCAAGGAGGGCTGTCTTCCTTTTTTATGTGGTGGTTGTACTGCATGCACAGAGGAAGCACATGAGTTCCGCCCAGCCAGAAACTTCTTACGTCACGCCTGCCGAGCCTGAGCTTCACGTCACGCCTGCCGTGCCGGAACAGCCCGCTGTCGTCCCGGAGGCCGTCCCCGAACAGCCCACCATCAGTCCTGCCACGGCCAGGAGAGCTGTCTTTGGGTTTTACTCATTGGCGGTTCTGCACGCTTGGGGGAAGCACTTGAGTTCCGCCCAGCCAGAGGCAGTTCCTGAGCCGGTGGTGTCTGTTGCAGTTCCTGAGCCGGTGGTGTCTGTTGCAGTTCCTGAGCCGGTGGTGTCTGTTGCAGTTCCTGAGCCGGTGGTGTCTGTTGCAGTTCCTGAGCCGGTGGTGTCTGTTGCAGTTCCTGAGCCGGTGGTGTCTGTTGCAGTTCCTGAGCCGGTGGTGTCTGTTGCAGTTCCTGAGCCGGTGGTGTCTGTTGCAGTTCCTGAGCCGGTGGTGTCTGTTGCAGTTCCTGAGCCGGTGGTGTCTGTTGCAGTTCCTGAGCCGGTGGTGTCTGTGACTGTTCCCGAGCCAGGGTCTGTCCCTGTCCCGCCTTGGTCTTCACCGCCATGGCCGCCCGAGTGGTCGTCTCCGCCCTTGTCGTGGCCGCCCGATGGCCTGTCGTCTCCGCCCTGGCCGCCCGATGGCCTGTCGTCTCCGCCCTGGCCGCCCGATGGCCTGTCGTCTCTGCCCTGGCCGCCCGATGGACTGTCGTCTCCGCCCTGGCCGCCCGATGGACTGTCGTCTCCGCCCTGGCCGCCCGATGGACTGTCGTCTCCGCCCTGGCCGCCCGATGGCCTGTCGTCTCTGCCCTGGCCGCCCGATGGACTGTCGTCTCCGCCCTGGCCGCCCGATGGACTGTCGTCTCCGCCCTGGCCGCCCGATGGACTGTCGTCTCCGCCGTGGCCGCCCGAGGGGTCTTCACCGCCGTGGCCGCCCGAGGGGTCTTCACCGCCGTGGCCGCCCGAGGGGTCTTCACCGCCGTGGCCGCCCGAGGGGTCTTCACCGCCGTGGCCGCCCGAGGGGTCTTCACCGCCGTGGCCGCCCGAGGGGTCTTCACCGCCGTGGCCGCCCGAGGGGTCTTCACCGCCGTGGCCGCCCGATGGCCTGTCGTCTCCGCCCTGGCCGCCCGATGGCCTGTCGTCTCTGCCCTGGCCGCCCGATGGACTGTCGTCTCCGGCCTGGCCGCCCGATGGACTGTCGTCTCCGCCCTGGCCGCCCGATGGACTGTCGTCTCCGCCCTGGCCGCCCGATGGACTGTCGTCTCCGGCCTGGCCGCCCGATGGACTGTCGTCTCCGCCCTGGCCGCCCGATGGACTGTCGTCTCCGCCCTGGCCGCCCGATGGACTGTCGTCTCCGCCCTGGCCGCCCGATGGACTGTCGTCTCCGCCCTGGCCGCCCGATGGACTGTCGTCTCCGCCCTGGCCGCCCGATGGACTGTCGTCTCCGCCCTGGCCGCCCGATGGACTGTCGTCTCCGCCCTGGCCGCCCGATGGACTGTCGTCTCCGCCCTGGCCGCCCGATGGACTGTCGTCTCCGCCCTGGCCGCCCGTTAAGTCATCATCCCCTGTTCCTGTTCCCCTTCATGGTCCTGGCCCTCCATTCCTCCTGATCCTCCACCATTCCACCTCCTGCCTGGACTCTTTGTTTTGTTTGTTTTTTTGTGAGTCTTGGAGCGTCTGGTAGCCGCTCCATAGAGGGGGGATTATGTCACAGTGTCTGGTTTGGGTATTCCTGGTGTCCACTAGAGGTCCTCTTCCCCACGGTGTCATCCACATTATACTACATTTCCCATAATCCTTTGTCTGTTACCCATCAATGTTAATGTCCCCACACTTCCGTTCCTGTTGGTGCCTGTACCTTGTTCTTGTCTTGTGTCTTCGGATTGCCTTTATGGATTATGACCCTTGCCTGGACTGTTTTGTGAGTACGGATTACCCCTAATAAATACTGCGCTTGGATCTACCTTTTCCTGTGTGTGTTCGTGACACTGGATGCCCTCAGGTCAAGGTTAAAGCTGTCTTAGGCAGCATGATCCTGTCACCAATGCTCAACCTTAATACCACGCACCATTGATCACAGTGTAGTCATAGGGCATTATTCACGGTGGGGACGAGTGGAACATGTTGACAAATTTTTCCAAGGCCAATTTTGTTTCTACCACTCTATGAAAGATGTATCAAATATAGCTGAAACATCTTCACGGTTTTCATTTTGTATGTGTTATTTTTAATGTTATGATGAGTGATTGTCGCAGTTTTCATCTATGGTGGAAGGCAACAGTAGAGGTGTTCTATGCATGTACACACACACACTCTCATGTCCGTTCACACAGAGAATGATAACCATGATAATAAAGTTAACGATAACTAAATTAGTGTCCACACCTATGCACGATAATGTTCTGTTTATTATAAGAATGCACTATACAGTTAGGTCTGCTGCTTTAAATGCTATAGGTGCTTTAACAGGATGGATTCTGATTGGCTCTCTATGTTTTTATTGTTTATCAGCTGGGAAAAAAACATGTTGAAAGTGATTCCAATGATATTGTTCCTCTGTGCCATTATCGTTATAGCTGTGCTGTTTTTGTCCTTGGTGTGAACAGGCCTTAAACCATTGCTTTTCTACAGTTTTCTGTTCTAGTAAAATCACAAAATAGCTCAAGAGAAATATGAATAATTAATTATAACTTGTTATAATTCATAATAAATATTTGGATTAGTTAATATAATTACTGATAATGCTTGCACATGTTTATAATGAGCTCCATTTATATGTATTACTATTCTATAAATATATTTATAAAAACTCATTAAGACCTGTACTGCATTATAAGAACAGTTCTACATTTATATTATTTTTATAATTACGTATAAGTCATGCATTTGCTTTTTCCAATGCATGTGCTCATAATCGTCACGGATTGGTGAAACAGTAAAGCGAGGATTCAATTGCAGAAATAAGGATATTTATTGAGTAATAAAAAAAAAAACTAAACAAACTACAAACAAAAACTGCCCATGGGGGAAAACTAAAAACAGGGAACACTATGAACATAGACAACGAACCAGCACAGGACTACAAACAAAGGGAGACTAAATAGGAAATCAAACAAAAGAGGGTAACGAGGAAGGCAGGTGGGGCAAATTAATCAATAATCAGATAACAAGATGGGAGGTGCTAGACTATTGACAGGAGAGCACATGGCACAAGGAAATACATGACAAGCCATGTGCTCACAACAAACCAGACTATACACAAACACATGACAAACTGGGAGTGTCAGAGCTCTGTCACCAAACTAAGATATAAACCAGAACTATACGGGGGAGCTTGGCTCCCCTTAATAAGGCATGGGCTCCCCTGAAAACGTGATTTGTGAAATCTTGGGGGGTCTCAAAAAATATTGATAATGTGTTATTTTAACGTGCAATTTCAGTTTTGTGTAATGTGATTATAGTGGATTGTTATGTTTAAAATATCAAAAATATCATTCATCATGCATGACAGCGGTTTACACCTACCGGCAATTCACTTCAATAAAGATAACTATACATGCTATTCTTGTCATGAGCATCAAGGTATGGTGGCGCTGCGGTGCAAATTCCACTCATGTTAACTCAAAAAGATTTGTCGAAAAAAATATAAACAAGGCCATTGATCTGCGCGCAAAGTCCTTGAAATCCATTCTGGGTTAAGGTAAGGCATGTTATTCCCAAAATGTGTTGTGGCTGGGTTGTTATAGGTCTGTGTGACTCAATGTCTTAGGCCTAATTGAACGGAGGAATTATGGTATTCTTCTGTAGCCCGACGAGTTATTTAACCGTTGTTCATGTGAACTCAAAGACAGCCAGGGCCGTTCACAGACCTTTTGAGGGGCATGTGTTGAAACTGAAAAAGGGCACCCCCCTCCTTTTTTATATTAAGATTATTTAGTAAGCCTATATAAAAGGAAGAAATTGTCACATCTTCATGACAAATTTAATAACACAAAATAATTGTCTCAAAATCTTTAGATTTGTTTACTATTAATAACAACCATAATAATAAAGCCCTAAAAAAAGGGCTTTATTCAATGACAATTGGGGCATTTCTCCTCTTCTGGTGTCGACCTGGCTCTTTTGTCTTTGAACTTCCCTCTGTAGATGGACATGAGTTAAATCCCATACCCTCTCGCTTTCCTGGAACCAATGGTGGACAACTGGAATGTCGGATGGCTCACCTGACGACTGGGATGACTGGAATAGAATTATTGCAATGGTGCAGGGTCCAGGATGTCGTCACTGGCGACCCAGGATCTATCCTCTGGACCAAACCCCTCCCAGTCTATGAGGTATTCCAGGAGGCCACCCCGACGACTGGAATCCAGGATGGTGTTGACTTAGTAGATGCTCTCCTCTGTGAGGTCCACTGGAGGAGAAGGAGGTACGTCGTCAGCACCAGACCCTGGGGGTGAAAGAAGCGGGGGGGTTAGTGAAGGGTTTGAGGAGTGACACATGGTATGAAGGGGCAATACAGAAGTGAGGAGGATGGTTGAGCCTGTATATGACGTCATTGATCTACCTCTAGATGGTGAATGGACCAATGTAGCGGAGACTTACGACAGGGCAGTCGAAGACGGATGTCCCTGGTCGAGAGTCAGACCATCTGCCCAGGTTAGTATTGGGGCATTGCTCCTCTTCTGGCGCCGGCCTGGCGCTTTTGTCTTCGAACTTCCCTCTGTAGATGGATATGAGCTAAATCCCAGACCCTCTCGCTTTGACAAACATTGCCAGATGTAGGGATGTAGTTAACAAAAATTTTACACATGGCAAAAGTGATTTCGAACACTTGAATTGGTGAATAAATTTGATTTAATGAGATACCTATTTTTGTTGTTGTTGAAAAGGTCCCATTGATACTGTAGTTTAAATTATTTACAATTGTAAAGTTCCTGTTTTCATTCTAGTTTGAGAAGTATTGTCTAAACAGCGGAAGACAATAGTCACCAAAACCGTATGGTCACCAACAAAATATATTTTGTATACAGCTTTTGGAATGACATGATGGTGAGTAAATAATGACACATTTTGGGGGTGAACAATCCCTTTAAATTATTTAAATCATTGTGCACAGCCTTAGGGGTGTTCATTTTCTAAGTAAAAAGGAATCAATCATTATTGGTAAATTAAATGATAGTAAAATGAGGAGTTAACCTTGCTATAACCAAGACAATTGAATGAGCAATAACTATATGGCAGTTAATCTAATGAACAGCTATTTCTTCTCATGCAGGCTTTTTCCAAAAGCACTCTTCCAAATCGCCCATGAGAGTGTGAGCCTGAGTCTAGCCTCACTTATTAAGATGTTGTCCATTAGCTTTCCACACAGCTTCACAGTACATAACCTTCAATGATACATTAGCTTCTTGCTGCCCCAATAGAGATGTGCTTTCTGAAACACTTCATGGGCCACTGTCTCTTAACAGCATCAATGCTAGTCCCTTGTAATTTATAATCCCATATGACTGTCATGTTCAACAAAAAAAGCCACACCTGCCAAGCTTCTCACTCTCTCTGGGCACAACTGAATGCTAATGAGGTGTCGTCTTGCGCTGTCAGAACCTATGCATGATACAAATGAGAAGAGATACGCATGAGGTGGGAAGGGGAGATAGGGTGGTCTCCGGCTCTGACAGATATAAGGATGGAAAGATAGATGTGAATCCGTAAGGATCGCTGCTGGGCTCAACAAACGTGACTGCTCACAGCTCTCAGAAGTGTAATCCGCTAGGGCCCTTAATACAAAGTGGAGGATACAGCATATCAAAGGAAGAAATAACTCCCAAAAGCTTCTCATAATAGATACATATACGTAATGCGTCATCTTTAGAAGACAAAAGTCTTGTGCTCAACAAAGTTTGAAGGCCATAAAAAGGACATATATTTATGATTAAAGAGATTAAAGAGAGAATAAAATATATGGGGTTGGGACAACTGATTTTACTATCATGTCGAGTCACATATTTCTATAGCACTTTATAAAAAAAACAGATTGTTTCAAAGCAGCTTCACAGTAATAAAGTAAGAGGTTGCAAAGTTTTTCAATTGTAAAATAAATACAATTGCAGCTGTAAAGCAGTACTAAAGAGACAATACTGTCAATATTCAGCTCAGTCTGGGTCAATGTTGATTCAGTTTAGTTCAAATGTTGCAAAATTCATTAGTTAGAAGGCGAACTCAATTAAACTGTAAAGCAGCTCAAAAGAAGATAATAGTTTCATCAGTTCAATAATAGTGTTCATCAAACAAGCAAAATTAAGTTATAAGTACCTTTACAGGCAATAATGTTGTTATTCAGCTCAAGTCAGTTCAATGTTGATTTAATTCTGTTTAATAGTGTTGAAGAGTTTATCAATTATGATACATTGATTCAGCTATAAAGCAGCTCTACAGATGAACATTTTCATTATCCAGCTCAATTTAGTTCAAGTTTAGTTCTCATTCAATAGTGTCAGTGCAGTCAAATCGATAGTATTACTGAAAAAAGGTCTACTGAATATAGTGTACTTTGTCCATATCATGTGTGATATAAAATAGAAAAAAATGTATGTTAATACAAAAATATAATTATTTACAGCACTTATGTATATTTATATATTTATAGTAGGCATACATTTATAGTTAACAAGATACTTGTGTGTTAAATTTGTCGTGACAACTAGCCCCAATTCGCCCAATACTATTTTTTAGAGGCAGTAGTGTATATTGCAAATAATTTCTCCTGTATCTGACCAGTAATTTTTATGAGCACATTCATTCATGTGTCAGATGTTCAATCATTTTTTTATGGCAAATTTTATATTTCTTCATTTTTGTTCAGTATTGAAAGACCTTTGTCTTGCTGACCATTAAAAACGTTGCCTGGGGAAGTGTAACACTGCCCATCTAGGTAATGAAACTCAGGTTGCTAAGGTTAAACACATGATAACTAACCTCCAGTAATTTGGCAACTGAAAGCAGGACTGAAAGCATAGACTTAACCTAAATAAGATTTTTTTTTTTTTTACAAACCAAACCAAATGTACAACACCAGAGTTCCACCCAGAAATTGAAACTATGTCCCCCTTTTTCAAGACAGTCCCAGACTAAAATGCATGTTTGAACTGTTTTAACTGAAAGTAATTTGCACTGGCATATCTTGTACGTCAGTGTCATTGTTAAAAAAAAAATTGAATTGATGTTCAACAAATAAAAAACAGATATAATACAAATGAGCAAATGATAAAGCTTGGGTTGCTGAATATTCGATCTCTTACTTCAAAAGCGCTAATAGTTAATGATATGATTATAGATTATAACCTAGATGTGCTGTGTTTGACAGAAACCTGGCTAAAACCAAACGATTACATTGC
This sequence comes from Phoxinus phoxinus, assembly GCF_949152265.1. Lineage (NCBI taxonomy): Eukaryota > Metazoa > Chordata > Actinopteri > Cypriniformes > Leuciscidae > Phoxinus > Phoxinus phoxinus. Next base: position 27,843,781 of record NC_136889.1, read on the forward strand.
TTTAAATGAGTCAACCCCACAAGATTACGGTTATAAACATGAACCTCGTCTGAAACGCAAAGGAGGAGGTGTTGCTGTAATTTATAGTAATATTTTCAAAACCACTAAGAAATCTAGTTGTAAATATAATTCTTTTGAAGTGTTGGTGCTTAATGTAAAAATATATAGTGTAAACGATAAATCACGTTTGAAAATTCTACTGGCTACTGTATACAGGCCGCCAGGGCACCATACAGACTTTATCAAAGAATTTGCTGACTTTTTATCAGAATTAGTATTGGCTGCAGATAAAGTACTAATTGTTGGTGATTTTAATATACACTTAGATAATGAAAAAGATGCATTGAGATTGGCATTTAAAGACATTTTAAACTCAATTGGAGTTGTTGTGTCATGTGTCAGGACCTACTCATTGCCATAATCATACTCTAGATCTAATACTATCACATGGAATAGATGTTGATGCCGTTGAAATACTGCAGCAGAGTGATGATATCTCAGAACATTATCTAGTCTCATGTAAATTACATTTAGCCAAGGCTGCAAAGCCGACTCCATGTTATAAATATGTTAGACCGATCACTTCTGCCACTAAAGATTGCTTTATCAATAATCTTCCTAATCAGTTTCATCATCTCAGCATCCCGGATAGCTTAGAAGAACTTGATATTACAACAGAAACTTTTAACTCTCTATTTTCCAGCACTTTAGACAGTTGCTCTGCTGCGCTTAAAGAAGATTCAAGAAAATAGTCCAACGCCGTGGCACAACGAGCACACGCAGGCCCTTAAGAGAGCAGCTAGAAAAATGAAGCGCAACTGGAAGAAAACAAAACTAGAGGTATTTCGGATTTCATGGAAGGAGAGCTCGATTGCTTACAGAGAGGCTTTAAAAGCTGCTAGATCTGCTCATTTTTCAACCCTATTAGAAGAAAATAAACATAATCCTAGGTATTTATTTGAAACAGTGGCTAAACTAACGAAAAAGAAAGCTTCAAGCCCAGAAGTTTCCAAACAACACAGCAGTAATGACTTTATGAACTTCTTCACTTATAAGATCGATAATATCAGGGACAAAATTATAACTATGCAACTGTCTAATACAGTATCGCATCAGGAAGTGCATTGTAGTCTCCCTGAGGGAAAATTTGATTCATTCATTGCTATAGGAGAGGAAGAATTTTGCAAACTCGTCAAATCATCTAAATCGACAATTTGTATGTTAGACACTATACCGACTAAGCTGCTGAAAGAGATGCTTCCAGATGTCATAGATCCTCTTCTTAATATCATTAATTCATCTTTGTCTCTAGGATATGTACCAAAAACCTTTAAGCTAGCTATGATTAAACTGCTTGTTAAAAAAACGCAACATGATCCTACAAAATTAGTCAATTACAGGCCGATCTCTAATCTGCCTTTTCTGTCAAAGATATTATAAAAAGCAGTATCCTCACAACTGTGTTCCTTTCTAGAAAAAAATGATATCTGCAAGGATTTCCAGTCCGGATTCAGACTGTACCATAGTACAGAGACAGCTCTCGTTAAAGTCACAAATGATTTGCTCTTATCATCCGATCGTGGTTGTATCTCTCTATTAGTCTTACTTGATCTTAGTGCTGCATTTGACACCATTGACCACAACATCCTTTTAAATAGACTCGAACATTATGTTGGCATTAGTGGAGTTGCACTAGCATGGTTTAAATCATACTTATCTGACCGTTATCAGTTTGTAGCAGTAAATGAAGAGATGTCTTATCAATCACAAGTTCAGTATGTCGTAGCACAAGGCTCAGTACTAGGACCGCTGCTGTTCACTCTGTACATGCTACCATTAGGAGAAATCATTTGGAAACATGGAATTAGCTTTCATTGTTATTCCGACGATACTCAGCTGTATATTTCTTCAAAACCTAACGAAACCTACCAATTCACAAAATTAACGGAATGCATAGCTGATATAAAAAATTGGATGACTAGTAATTTCCAACTACTAAATTCAGAAAAAACAGATTCTAATTATTGGACAAAAAACTTCCACACGTAATAACCTAGAATACTGTCTAACACTCGATGGCTGCTCTGTTAAAGGTAGGGTAGGTAGGATTTATATAAAAACTTTTTACCAAATTTGATTAAACTTTCTATATATATCAATGCATAATTAAAATGTAAGTACTCTGATAAAAAGAGTATAAAAATCGAGTGACTCTAGACCGTTTAATCTTCATTAAACACAGCTCATTATTTCCATTCGGGATGAATCACAGGATTGGCTTGCGCAACTGTCACTCTCCGTCGCCATGACTACCGCCGCTATTACTGGCTCTGCACGCAGTCGCGCACCCGTTTTTAGGTGGGAGTGAATGGAATTAATGAGCTGTGTTTTATGAAGATTAAATACACTAGAGTCACTCGTTTTTTTTTTACTCTCTATTTCAGAGTACTTGCATTTTAATTATGCATTGGTATATAAAGACAGTTTAAACAAATTTGAATAAAAGTTTTTTTTAGACAATTCTGACCTACCCTACCTTTAAGTCTTCGTCGTCGGTTAGGAACCTGGGTGTGCTCTTTGATACCAATCTTTCATTTGAAAGTCACGTGTCTAGTATCTGTAAAACTGCATTTTTCCATCTTAAAAATGTATCTAAATTACGCCATATGCTCTCATTGACAAATGCGGAACAATTAGTTCATGCGTTCATGACATCAAGGCTAGATTATTGTAATGCTCTACTGGGTGGTTGCCCTGCACGCTTGACAAACAAACTACAGCTAGTTCAAAACGCAGCAGCTCGAGTTCTTACCAGAACCAGGAAGTATGACCATATTAGCCCCGTTCTGTCAACACTGCATTGGCTGCCTATTAAACATCGTATAAATTTTAAAATATTGCTGATTACTTACAAAGCACTAAATGGTTTAGATCCGCAGTACTTGAACGAGCTCTTAATGCATTATAGTCCTTCACGTCTATTGCGATCTCAAAATTCCGGCCAGTTAATAATACCTAGAATATCAAAATCGACTGCTGGCGGTAGATCCTATTCCTATTTAGCACCAAAACTTTGGCACAGTCTTCCTACCATTGTCCGGGAAGCAGACACACTCTCTCAGTTCAAAGCTAGATTAAAGACGCATCTCTTTGACCTAGCATTCACATAATACATTATAGACTTCTATAACTCAATGTTAGGCTGCATAGATTAGGTCAGCCGGAACTGGGAACACTTCCCTTAAATCCTGATGTACTCGTTACATCATAAGAAGAATGGCATCTACGCTAATTTTAGTGTCTTTGTTTATCCCGAGATTTTCCCGCAGCCTGCCAGATCCAGGCCGTATCCCGATCTGACGAAGGACCTTCGCCTGGATCCGATGTCAACGCAGTGCTGAAGTGCCAACTAGCCTCTCCCTATGGAGGATCCCTTTACCACTCTACAGATAAAGCATTGTTGAAAATGTGCGTATCTACCCCGTAGTGATAAAATAAAATAAAATTCTGTATCAAATTTATAGGCAGGACAAGTAGTTTGTTTAGGCTTGGTTTATAGAGAATTACAAACATGCGCACATATATTCAAACGCACATAACTATAGAATGAATTCTTGATGCGCACGTGAGCGCCATCAGTGTTTATCACAGGTTTGTGTTTTAAGTCTGTTTAGAGAGAACGGTGTCATCTTAGCGGCCCCTAATTTAATAACAAATTATCCTTTCGACGGAAGTTAATTTAATCAAAACTAACTTTAGCTGGAAAATAACATTATTCAAGAACCGCTATAAAGCCAAAACAATATGTTACCTTAAATTATATGTTTATCTCTGTAAAGCAGCTTTGAAACAATCTACATTGTTAAAAGCGCTATATAGATGAAGATGACTTGACTTGACTTGACTTACATAACATTCATTCCCTTCAAATAAACAATCACACACAAAACAAACTTTATTTATCAATTAAATCCTATTAAAACTCCCGCCTCCCTGAAAAAAAAGACATCAATATTCTACTCTGTGTCCCATTTACTGCTCTTAATAACCCTTTTAACAACGTGACATTCTAAATCAGCATAAACATATACAGTCATGTGACAAAGAAAGGACACCCTTTAGAATTGTATGGTTTTACGTAATAAAACATAATACAAATCATCTGGTTTTAAAATTAGGTAAATAACCTCAGATGAACAAATCAAATTATATATTACACTGGGTCATTATTTAACAAAAATAAAGCCAAAATGGAAAAGACAAACTAAGTACACCATAGTTCAATTGCGATTAAATTGCTTGTAGAACCACTTTTAGCAGTAATAAGATGAAAGAAAAAAATTCTGTATGACAGTATTAGTCTCTTACATCGTTCTGGGGGAATTTTTGCCTGCTCTTCTTAACAACGTTGCTTCAGTTCATTGAGGTTTGCAGGAATTTGTTTATGCACAGCTCTCTTAAGGTCCCGCTGCAACATTTCAGTTGGGTTGAAGTGTGGGCTTTGACTGGGCCAGTTCAACACCTTGATTCTTTTCTTTTTCAGCCTTTCTCTTGTAGAATTGCTGCTGTGCTTGGGTTCATTGTCCTGTTGCATGACCCAAGCTTTAGCTGTCGGGCAGACGGCCTCACATTTGACTCTAGAATACTTTGGTATACAGAGGAGTTCATGGTCGACTCAATGACTGCAAGGTGCCCAGGTCCAGTGGCTGCAAAACAAGGCAAAAATCTTCAACCCTCCATTAGCGTGATGGACAGTTGTTCAGTTGGTGTTTGTGCTGATATGCTGTGTTTGGTTTTCGCCTAATTTGGCACTGTGCATTATGGCCAAACATCTCCACTTTTATCTCGTCTGTCCAAAGGACATTGTTCCAGAAGTCTTGAGGTTTGTTCAGATGCAACTTTTCAAACCTAAGTCGTGCTGCCATGTTCTTTTTCTTTAGAGAGACGAATCATTCTCCTGGCAACCCTTCCAAACATGTGTCGCCAAGTCAATAGAGGGCGCTGCTGAGGATAGATCCATTTTTCTGTTGCAGATTTAATTTTTTTCTTCTCAGTGTTTGTTTTCCCGCTCTGGCTAGAACCAATAATAACGTCTGCGCATGTTCAGTGTTTTCTTATTAACATTTTTATTGTAGAATTGTAATTTAAAAGGAAGATAAAAAAAATTATGCAGACAAAATTAAAATGCGGGACACTGCTTATGACTTGCGGGACAAAGCTTCAAACTTCTGGGGTCCGTTCTTCGTACGTTGCTTAAAACATCCGAGATCAAATGAGACATCCAAGATGATATCACCGGCCTAATCATGATCTGGCTAATTAGGTTCTTCGAACACACCTGCCGGTTAAGATTAGTATAGCTGGGTAGAGTTATCTGAGATAATTGCGCGTTCATGCGCTGGTTTAAAAGGGGATATTTATCGATAGTAGAAACATTGATCAGCAACGCTGCTATTGGCTGCTCACCATGGCCAAAGAGCGTGCTCAATTTTTCTCCGCAGCAGATCAAGAGCTACACCTATTACAGTATATATTTTAGTATTTTAAAAATTTCATAATTATTTTGTTAATTTTTAATGTCAGAGCCACCGTCCAATAGAACATGGGAACAAGTAAAAGTGAAGTACAAGAATATTCTACAAAATAATAATATTTACTAGGTAGGCTACTTATACTGTTCCTAGTCTCTTAAAAAAAAAAAAGCACTGTTAAATGATGTGTTTGTCTGTTAATAACAGCAACCAAGAAGGCTGAGCAAAAAAAAAACAAAAAAAACAGGTGGTGGTCCTGCAAACCTTGGGTTGAATGTGAATCGACCCATTGTGAAGGGCATCCCGGGTTTAGCTCTTCCTTAGACCCGCAGCCAGGGACCAGTTGCAGCAACAGATTTAAATGTCCTTACTAAACTGTCAAATAATTAAATTAAGTAGGTAAATTATAATCCTATAATCCAAATGGCTGGTACAGTCATTTAAACTGTTAAATCTTGAGTAGTGATGAATTGCTTTGACTTGTGAAAGTGAAAACTGATAAACTGATTTTGCCATGAGTTATTGATCATATTTTTTTCCCTGTGTGGTTCATTAATGACATTCTTTTGTGCAGTTTTACATAATACGCCAACACTTTAATCTGTTCCCAAGAAAGTGGTGGCTGAAACCAAGTGGACTTTCTCTAACTTTTTACATCAAATGGGATGAAAGTACAACACTTTGTAATAGCCATTTGTTTCCATTGCACAGAACAGTGAAGAAACCCTCTCAGATCAGTATCCTTTGGAGGAAGTACCTGTATGTGCATAAGTAACTTCATATAATTTATACTAATTTATACTGTGCCTATTATTTCTGACTGCAATGTGAGTTGCAGGAGTCCACATCTACAGAAGAGTCTGCACAAAGAAGTGATACAGAGGTGGGCAGTGTAGTACTTTTCCTTTTTATTTGTTGCAAGAGGCATGCATATGTTGATAGTTTTTCAACAGAAAAAGTAGTATTTTGATCTGAAAACCACCAAAAGCTTTTGGGGTGAGACCCCAAAAACTCACACATACCAGAAAACTTTTTAATTTCTAAAAATAGTAGAACATTAAAATCTAAAAGATCTTAATCTTAAAGCAAAACACATTAAATAACTCTTAATTGTAACACTTGCTCTCCTTTAACAGTCAGAAGCAGCATACTGGGAACTAGAAATCCGTAACTCATTGTGTGAACATACATTCACATTTATCTGGGAATATGTAGGCCTATGTGCAATATATGTAGGCTACACAATAAAGGATAACACGTTTTGAACATTACATGTAGCCTAATGCTATTTTTGTCTTAATTTATAAATATTTTATGTGTATTAATATATTGCCATACATGGTCAATGCATATATTGCAGTATATCGAAAAATATAAGCACTAGTTTCCCATTTATGGAAATGGATTATGTAATATATTGCATTATTTTGCAGTATAATCCCATATATTTTTGTTCCATAAGGGACTTGCAAAGAATCTCAGGGCAATGCACACAGTTTGTGCTGTTGTTAAAGCCAGACTCCGACGAGTCGAATATTAAATGTGTGGTTCCAACAAATTAATGATGTAAATGACACTCTCACGTGTCACGAGAAAAATGATATCTCAAAAAGTACACTAACGCGCTGCGCTAAAGGACTTCTCGTATCATATAAAGCCGCAATCTAATCTTGTTTACATTAAATAAGCCTGCTCCCGAGCAGGTTTAAGCTTACGGAACTGTTGCTATGGCAGCAAGTCCAGGATGAGCGTCGAAGAACCAAACAATCCAAGATCATGCCAAATCGCCAACAATTAAATCCAGCTAACTGAGTTAGCGACGTACGAAGAACGGACCCCTGGACTGTCCCTCACCCTAGTGTGTGTGTGTGTACTTGTGAGAGTGAGTGCGTGTGTATATGACATACTATATGTGCGAGTGAATGTCTGGGTTTGAGACGGCACGCGATGACTGGTCAGAAAGCAACGTGTAGTCTGACATGTTTCTTGTCCACGACATGACAAGATTTTAGGAGTCAAAATCACGTAATCTGACAGTGACTATCGTAACCGACAAAAAAAACGTGTAATCTGAATCAGACATAATGGGTAAATTGAGCCAGCTGTTGAGTGAAATTAACTGAGACCAGACTCCAATATTTAGTATTTAATAAGAGTGATTCTTTGATTGTATAGTCATTTTTGCCTTAAGTGTATTCATTTATTTGGATAGCCGAGCGGGAAACCCTCTAGTAATTTGAGATCTCCTACCCAATTAAAATTGGAGTGCATGGCGTAGTCAAAAGCAGTTAAAAAGTACCTCTATAGCCCCATCACACATGCATTCTTGTCCTGTCTTTTTCTAATTGTACTGCCATAGACTTTAACATTTAACATGTTAGCTGAGGCCTAGAGTCTGAGGTGTAGTTCTTGGGTGTTTCGCGATTTCGCTGAGCATTGCACGGTCTGGCCTTGGGGTGGATTTGCTGGGATGTTCACTCCTTTCTTACTGTAGAATAATGGACTTCAAATGGTAGTATAGCCCTTGATTGATAGCAGCAACAATTGCTTCTCTAAGATCATCGCTGATGTCTTTCCTTCTTGGCATTGTGTTAACACACACTTGAATGCCCCTGACCTGCCAAACTGCCAAAACTACTGCTTTTATGGAAGTGATCACACTATTTCCAATGGAAGGACTAAGGGTGTTCTTAGGAGATGTTTACACGACACCATTTTCAACTAAAAGTCTTAAACTTTGTATGAGTTTTGGACGCTCATCAGGCACCCATCGTTTTGCGTATTAGATGTTCAGTCTACAGTGTTTCATTGCCATCTAATGGCCTGGCAGCAGAATACAGCGTTTTTATTAGATCCGTGCAATGGGGATCGTTTTGACAATGGTGTCGTCTGTACGCGGAAAACTCAAAGGAAAAACATATCCGGTTTAAGCATATCGTTTTTGTGTAAACGTATTTAGTTTGTCACTCATGGCTTTTCCTTTTTGGCCTAGTTTTTGTTAAATAAATAATGACAATGTAATATGTCATCTGTTGTTCTGCATCTGAGGTTGTATTTTGACTAATTGCTGCTGTCAAGGACCAGATTATTTTTTATGTCCTGATACGTAAAACCATAGAATGGTTTATACAATAGTGTGTCCTGTTTTTTTTTTTTTTACATGACTGTATAATACCCAGCAATTTCCATTCTATTGCCTCTTATACAAAGCAAAGAGGAGGGACACAAACTAGGACTGATATCTGGCAAACTTTACTAAGTATAGATTAGGACTGAGATGCACACAGAATAAAAATCATATAGGAGCTTGAATAGAGCCAATCACTGGTGCAATCAATAACTAAATAACACAGGTGAAAACAATGATTAAGATCAACTGAATGAAAAACAGTTTTCTTTAACAGAGGTGCCCACAGTTAAATTTTCAGTTCATGTCTCTACTGATGGAACTAAAAGCTTTTGCTTTATTGTGTGTCATGAAAGCATCTCTTGATAAATTCAGCTTTATCATTACTTTTTCATAAAAAGCTATAATATAATGATATAAACTATAATCTTTTAGAAAGCACTTTACTTTAAAAAAACTGTGGCAATGTAATAAAACACCATGTTCAAAAAATAGTTATATATTAATATTAATAATTGGAATACATAAGCAATATATGTCATTAGCTTTACTACTTTTGCCAAGCAGATGTGCTTTCAGAAATATATTCACTGTTTTCCCCTTTGAATTCAAACTGTTTTAAAGCCACAACCTCAAAATGGATATGAAGCATTATGTCAAACTTTCCTGCAGAGGTTTGTCTAGTGTGTAGGTACCTAGTATCGCTTAAAAGTTTGTATGGTAAAACTAAAGGCCAGACACATAGGCCTACTTTATGCAAGTAAACAAATGCATCTAACTATGTAGCTTGCTTCTGTCTACTTCTACTGTATGGTAAGATGCCCAACAGTCACAATAATTTTATTTGCATTACACCAAATTGCCATAATATATCTATATTGTAAAAATATGGAAAACTGGGACAAATTGTCACAAGGACAATAATTTAGGTCCAGTGTTGGGGAAAACGCATTACAAGTAACTTGAGTTACGTAAAGTAACTAGTAAAGTAACACATTACTTTTAAAATTTACAACAAAATATCTGGGGTTTTTTTTTCAAATAAGTTACGCAAGTTACTTTGTTTTCCCATTTATTGACTGACAGCTCTCTTGTCCAAATGTTGAGAAAAATCATAAGTGCAGAGGCGTTGTGTGTGTGCACATGATGGTTATTGTAGTTCTAGACTAAATGTGAGCATGCATTTACTCATCTCACTTGCACACAAAAAAGATTCAATATTAAAAATGAATAAAATCAGTGAAATGCAGAATCAGAATACTATAGAATGTCTATAGAACTTTCTTCTCCTGCATCCTTTTCTTCTGTTATCCAGAATATCAGCACAGTTGAAAGGTTTGTTTGAGCGGCGCACACTACTGAACATGCGTGAATCTGCACATCCTTCAGCCTCAGGATTATTATTTCACTTTTGGTGTGAAAGGGTCTTTACATTTGTCCAAAAATGGCACTTTTTTGTTATAAAAAACAAGCCCAGCCCAGGTGAAAAAATAGTAACGCAAAAGTAACGTAACATATTACTTTTTTTTTAAAGTAACTAATGCAATTAGATACTTTTTAAGGGAGTAACGCAATATTGTAATGCATTACTTTTCAAAGTAACTTTCCCCAACACTGCTTAAATCAGTTAACCCTTTAATTCTATCCGGTGTCCACGCATATCCTTTTTCAAAAAATATATGTATATCTGTTAAGAGAGCGAAGCATTGTTTCAAATGCCTCGCTCCTCTTGTGCCACATGCAGATCCAACCTGCACGAGGCTGACGGACACATGAGCTGCATCTCATGCCTGGGAGTCGACCACGCCAAGACTGCACTCTCTGCCAGCGGCTGCTCTGCCTGTGAGAGCATGCCCATCTCTGTGCTGCGGACACGGCTTGCTCTCTCACGAGACGGCGACGGTTGTGGGTTCTTCAGTTTCCGCAACGCTCTCCTCCGTGGATGGCACGGGCGGAAAAGGGTTATGAGTCGTTGCCGCCCCTCGAAGAGGCTGTGGCCATTCATCTTTGCCCGACCACTGCTGCTAGCTGGCGAACTAGAGCGGTTTATCCATCCAAGCCATGCCGAAACACCTCAGCCCTCGCCGGACGCGCTTACTCCGCCTCTGGTCAGGCTGCTTTGGCCCTGCACACGATGTCTGTGAAGCAGGTCTTTCAGCCCCGCCCTGCGGCTGATACCCTCCGCCAGTCGCGACCAGCTAAGTGCTACCCGCAGCCCTGGCGCTAGGGCCTGCGACTCAACGTCGCACCAGACGCTGGGCCACCAAAGTCCTCCTAGCGTCGAAGGTAAAGAGAGAGGGCTCGTGTCTCACCCTAGCCAGACCACATTCAAAAAGACCCGCAACAGTTCTCACAGCTCCCTGTTCAGCTCAGGCGGCTGGAGATTTTACTATTGTAAACAGGCCCGCTGCACTGCGCGTGCCTCTACAAACAAACGCCGTTTTCATGGCGACCCAAATAAAGCACAAAAAGAGTATGTTTCACAATCACAACACACGGGTTCACAGTCCCCCTTCACTAGGTGGCCCCCTCCCAGTTGTATTACCGACTTTTCTCCAGGCAAAAGCCTGTATAGTCAGTCCAACACTCAGTATGTGCACAAATCACAATATAAGGGTACCAGGTCCCCCTGTGTTAGGCGGCGCATCCCAATCTGTGTGTCAAACCCTAGCCACAAAGGTGATGGCCTGGCAAGCCATCCCTGATGTGTCGAGTTGGGTCATAAACAATATAATGCGAGGCTACTCGCTCCAATTCGCTCGCAGACCCCCAAAGTATCAGGCGGTTGTCGAGACTTCGGTGAGAAGCAAATTGGGTCACGTGCTTCGCGCCGAAATACAGAATCAGTTTTTCAGATTCAGATTCTAAGGGGCGATAGAGCTAGTCTACCCCCGAGCTAAAACAGACCCATACTAGTTTTGAGACATTTGAACAAGGCTCTCATGAGACGGTCTTTCAAAATGCTAACTGTCCAACATATCCTTGCGCAAATTCGCCAGGGGGATTGGTTTGTTACAATGGATCTGAAAGATGCATACTTTCACATTCAGATAAACCCTCGTCACAGGCCATTCTTGAGATTCGCCTTTGAGGGTCAAGCTTATCAATACACCGTTCTGCCGTTCGGTCTATCCCTAGCTCCCCGTGCATTCACGAAGTGCATGGATGCAGCGTTCTCTCCCCTGAGACATCAGGGAGTGCGCATGCTTAATTATCTCGACGACTGGCTTGTACTGGCACAGTCGAGAGCCGAGCTACTGTCACACAGAGATTTGATTCTCGGCCATTTGAAATGCCTGGGTCTCAATATTAACGTAACCAAGAGCAAACTGAACCCCAGCCAGAGCGTGGCCTTTCTGGAAACAGTTATCGACTCTATAACAATGACAGCGCGGTTTTCACGCGAGCGGTGCATATCACCGGCATTCAGAATCTGGGTGCCGATATGCTCTCACGGGGCAACACTCCCCTAGGTGAGTGGTCCTTGAACTCACAGATGGTCAGTCTGATATGGAGTGTGTTCGGCGAAGCCGAAGTCGACCTTTTTGCCTCGAAAACCAACACTAGGCACAACGTTCTTCTCGAAGAACACGGATGCGTTGGCCCATCTCTGGCCCAGTCGTCCCCTTAATGCGTTTCCCCCGTTTCAATGATTCCCCAGGTCATAGAATGGGTCAGGGAGAGCGGATGCCCAGTCCTTCTAGTGGCCCTGCTCTGGGAATCTAGGCCGTGGTTTCCAGAGCTGGTTCAGTTATCGGACAGATTCCCCTGCCCTGTTCCGCTGAAACCTGAGAAAGTTTTGAACACTATCACTGAGGCAAGGGCCCCATCTACTAGACGCCTGCATACTCAGAAGTGGTCAGGGTTTTCCAGCTGGTGCACGGAAAAGCTCTTTGATCCAGGGTCATATGAGGTATCTGTTATACTCTCCTTCCTGCAAGAGCTGTTGGACGCGGGCCGTTCCCCATCCATGCTCAAAGTGTATGTGGCAGCCATTGCAGCTCATCATGCTCCAGTGGCTGGCCAGTCACTAGAAGAAACGACCTAGTGGTACGCTTTTTAAAAGGAGCTAGGAGGATGAACCCCTCCAGACCTCCTTCCGTGCCGTCTTGGGACCTCTCCACGGTCTTTAGGGCCCTGAAAAGTCCTCCTTTTGAACTGCTCCAGTCGGTTGATCTTAAACCTCTCTCACAAAAGACTGCTCTCCTGATGGCACTGGCATCTATCAAGCGAGTGGGAGATCTGCAGGCCCTCTCTGTGAGCCCTTCATGTTTGGAGTTTGGATTGGAGGACTCCAAGGTCATCCACAAACCCAGACATGGCTATGTACCCAAAGTGCTCTCAACACCGTTTAGAGCACAGATTATCTTTTTTTTGTACAGTTTTTTTTTAAATAATGCTTGAAATGTATATTAGTTAGGCTAGTTGTTTTTACTATGGTATTTTTAAATCATAGGACAACGTTTCTTGTGTAAGTGTTCTTTAGTTTAGCCTAATTCAGCTACAATTTAATGTTTTGCAATAAGACTTAGAATAAATGTGAATGATATCTAAGTTTTTTTTCTTTTTCTTTTTCTACCTTATTGGAATCGAAACCAGTAATCAATAAGAATCGGAATCGATAAGCAGAATCAGAATCGTTAAAACTCAAACAATAACCAACCCTAAATGTAATGGAGAAAGACCCCTTGTTGACCAGACTGTCATCAGCACAGATCCTCAGTGAAGACTATGAGAACCAGAAAAGTTATCTGGCATACACCCCTATGGCCAGCTTCAACTCCTTTCATATGCTGGCGTGATGTACCCTGATCTTCAAGCAGGATGAAATCTTCTGAATTATATCAATCCACAATCTAAGTTGTGATGCAGCCTGGAATTAAACCCCATGTAACCCTCCTTGTTCTACTCACACTGCAGCTAGCAGGATTCGAACTGGCATTTCTGGCATGGGAGGCGGGCACACAAACATGTTAAAGACCGCATGTTAAAGACCGCAACCTTTAGCGTCAGCCGCTTGCGCGCCTCTTGAGGCCAGGGGAGTGAGGTTTACCTGCACATCTCTTACTTGCTGATATCTGCTAAACTCACCCCTCTCAACTTCACCCTCACTAAACTCATCTGCTTTAATGTACTTGTATAGAGTAGGTCTATGTTTCTGACCTGAAACTTCAGCCTATAGAATAAAGAGAGGCTTACTTAAAACAATTTTTTTTTTTAAAGAACAGCGTCATCACCTGACATCATGTGGACATTCAATATTTACTGTTCCATATTCCACAAGTGTAGGAGTATGAATAGTGTCAGCTGTAGCCACATCTAACCATGAGAGATGTCTGGTAAGAATGATGACTGATGGCAGATATTAATACCTCTATAACCCTCATATTCATGACGTGTTTTCTCCATGGCAACCCTCAATTACTGCCCAATCGTGCCCTCCACACAATATTTAGAATGTCATGTAGCATTACAGCACTGTCCATCCTTATGTGTAGACTGATTCTGGCTTTTGAGACTTTGAGTCTATACAATTGAATATCTGTCCTCTTTCACAGATGTTTTCAGTTCCTTCCCTATGGAAACTGCACTCACAGATGGACAGTGGGACCGACACAAAAATCTGTTGCCAAAAGTGCTTAAGTTTGAGTTGGATTTAGTGGCTAAAGCATATTGTTACATATTACTGTGTATAAATTAGATTAAAAATTCTGACTAAGTGCAACACAAGAGTCACAAGATCATAAACTTATTAATTATGTCACTTGTTCTTTCTTTAATATTTTTTATTTTTTTTAAATGGGCTTTTTGCATAGAGTGATCCCCTTTTCAGCAGTTAGTTCCAGAAAATAAAAAAATAAACAAAAAACTGATACAATTTGTTTTGAATGAGTATTTGAAAATTACAATATTTTAAACTCTAGATAGGTCCTTAAGTCATTTGGTAGCAAATTGTGGTTAATTTTGGCACATACCCCTCTGCACAGCATAAATTATGGACTCAGATAGGTGTATTACTGACCGCTGTTTTAATATATTTTAAATCTAATGGGAAAACACATTTGTATGGATGTATTCAACGCAGATTTGTTCACCGGTTTGTGTGTATCTCGGACATTTTTGTGGTGACGCCTAAAAATGTCTCCGTTTCGGTATTTTCATCCATCTATAAATTGCAATCTATTAATTTCTGTCAGGACCACTATTGTCAAATACAATTAATTGACAATTAGCATACCGTTTGGATTGGCGGTATGGCTATATTCTGGACCTATAAGCTAAGCCGTTCGGCATGGTAGCCCAGGCACACACAGTTATGGGCCACTAGTTGTAAGCCATTTCTCCCATTACCCTGTGCAATGTGCAGGACAAAATAAGATGCTTTACAAATGTATAGCAATAGTCTTTTCAGCTGGTGCATGACTGTGATCCAGATTTATTTGCATTGGCTGTACAGCCTGTAAATGATATGGAGAAAATATTTGGGAGGGAGGGCTCTGCACTTTCTCATGTTTTTTTGGCTATTTTGATGAAACTATTTATTCAATTATTATTATTATTATTATTATTTTGTAACCATTGACAGTAATATACACATTGTATATACACAAATATTAGTAGTTTGATAGTATGGGAGACTGACTCAATTATATCAATCACAATGCTTCATGAAAGAAGTGTGACTTTCAGTGGCTTTCAGTAACAGTGATTTCTCTGATTTGGTGTATCGTATACCTAACACAAATTGTAAAAAAAAAAAAAAAAGACATCACACTGACTTGTGGCCTCTATACTATAGAAGCATATATCATCACTTGACAACCTGTTTGTTCTGTTTTTTGTCATCCATAAAATCAATTTCTCTATGGGGATAATGAACAGGATGTTTACTTCTGGAACACTACAATACTTTTGTGCTCTATGGCATTGGTTCGAAAACTTTTTTACTCAGAGGACCCACACATTGTTCACAACAATATTCAGTGATATACAGCATTAGCCAGGATAAAAGGTTTCCTCTGGTACATCTGCTGTAATAAGGTCTAAACCACACTTTTAAAATGAGGCCACCCCATTTACCCAGGATTCCCAGGACAGTGGTTATCCTGGTCATACAATGTTCAAAAAATTATTTTCATGATTGTGTTGTGTTGTTAAATAATTTTTAATCATCTTTTGACCCCCTTGAAAGTCGTCATGTACGAACATGACAAATCCGGACATGCAGTTCACAAAAAAAGAAGAAATAAACAACAATAATAATCTAATTATACGACTCAAACTTACATTAAATACACAACAGCAACATATTTCAACAAAAAAACATTTTTCTAGGAACCAAAAGCAGCCTACAGCATATTACATTATCCCATGTGTGTTTCCTGCCTCGCTACAAATATACAAAAAATACTGCTCCTCATAAATCATCGTAATAATCTCGTGTGTACTTAATACTCATTATGTTTCTTTAGTCAGATGGAAATGAGACATTCATCAATGTCATCCTTTATCATGCTGTGCTTTAGTGACATGTGTAGCCTACATTTTAGGGGGATGAAGCAACATCTTTGTTGATGAAAACAAAATCTTTATTAAATTCTTCAAGCTGTGTATTTCTGCAGCCATACCGGATGGCATCTGTCCACCTGCTTGACAACAGCATGCTGGATCAGCAAAACTATTAGACTTTTGTTTGTTTTTGTTGTTGTTCGTTTACTTTTTTAGTTTTTTTTTTTTTTACTTTTACTTAGTTTTTTATTTATTTATTTTTTTACAATACTGTACAGTTAAATTACAGTATTAAGTGCAATTGTAATATTACTTTTGTTACTTGCAGTTTCCTTGGTGTTTACTTACAGTTAACAAATAACAGGATTTTGTACATTTTGTTTTTAGTGTCTGCAAATAAATATTTTACAAAGGCTATTAATTTTGCTTGAGAAATTACAAAAGGAACCCATCTGAAAAAGGAGAAGTGGCATGGAGAGTAAGGATAGGGACAAGTATGTTCCATACTTTGCAATTTATGATCTTAACAAACACAATCATATACCCTGACTATCTTGTTGTTGTTATTATTGCATTCTGTTTTACAATGGAGGTGCAAATAAAATCTGCCTTTATTTGCACTAAGTATAAATAACATCTAACACTATTTACACATGTGCAAAGAAAATACTGCTATTCCCATTTCATGAATATTGTATAATGTTCTTTGGGGCATAAGAAAAAAACATTCACAATGTAGTATTTCTGTATTTTAGATGCACACAGCTGCTAATGGTACCTTTAAAATACTGTTCCTCAGCTAAATTAGGTTGGTTCTTGCGCACGTTCTTGACAGTTGTTGCTGAATAATTTATTCAATTAATGATACAGTTTTTAAATGTATTAATTATGAATAAAAATGTGGTGTTTTCTCACAGTAACCACTATACATATGCATAAAACATAAGTAGGCTATAAAATGTGCGGTTACACTCATAATGCCGGTTTACATGGCAAGAGTGGTGTATAACTTTTTAAGTTTGGTGTGCCTTGGGTATTCAAAACCTAACCCAACAATGATAAATTGATAATGGTATTCCCACATGCTTCTTTGATGAAGATAGTTTTTAGCACATTATGCCACACAATCTGGAAAGACATTCGGTGTGCTACTGAAGAAGCTCATAGTGTTTAGCAAATCAATGCACAAAATACTCTCATCTGCTAAAAAGTCTGTATTCACAAAACCAAAAAGTTATTAATTGAAAGAAATAATTGACCAACCTTCTATACTGGACCCCAGCCGCAGTTCGTCTGTAAGGGCAGATGGGGCAGATATTCATTCAAAGCATAGACCTCTATATAAACTCAACCAATAAAAAATGGTAAATATATTCAGCATTTGGCAACACATATTTTTCTGTCTTTTCTATTTTAAGTCGCAAAGTGAGTATATATTAAAATTTAACGTATGCTTTGACAGGCATGTATTATTATAGGGTACAATGGGGTTAAAGACGCACAGGGATAAAAGGCGAAACCACTAGATGACACAAATATTCAGCTCAGCACTTTTCTTAACAACTGCTTTTGATGGTGGAGCAGCTTTACAGTGATAATAGGAAATTAAAGTAACAGAGATTGTTCTGGCTTTACAGCTGCTGTAGAATAAAGTTATTGTTCAGCTAAAGTTAGTTTTTGATGGATTCACTTCCATTGCAAAGATCATTAGTTATTAACTTAGCTTACACCATTTCAACTGAAAACAGAAAAATGTGAATGTGTTCTGGGCGCTCAGTTGCACAACAGCAGTGTTTGGTGGCTCGAAACGCAAAATTTAGGCGCAACTTTACATTTTTTTTTTAAACGTTATCATCTCTGTGTAAACTTCCAAAACGTGAATCTGTGAAAACGGAGTGCACATGCATGTCTATAGGTATGTGCATTTGAATATATAAGTGAGAATAGATAAAACTATAGTCTATATTTTGAGACAATTTTAGTTTTGTTCAAGGTAATTAAGATAGAATATGTAAAAGTTTGGTATTTGGGGTAAAAAGCGCTCTTGTTGTTGGGGTGAAATGTAAAATAATTAACATAATGATAAAAGGCTAGCTGACTTTTCCAGTTGTTGACATGACATGACATGTTTAGATTCAGATGGTAAATATCTTATATTAACCCTTTAGAACCTGAAGCTAAAATAGGTGTTTTTCACATATTTAGATTTTTTGACTGTAAAATTCTAAAACAATGTGCTATCTTCATGTGCAAGGTGTCATCTTTTTCAGAAAAAGATTAGCTTTCAACAAATTACAGTTATTGACCATTATTGTGTGTGGTGAGTTTGTAAATAGAATTTAAATTGACAAAAATAAAAAAAACGAGAATAAATTTTCAGATTTTTATTTAGAAAAACACAGAAAAATCACGAACGAAAGAAACTAACACTTTAAAGTTGAAAAATGAAGTATAATACAACTATACAAGTCTATTTTGTGACATTGGGTTGCACAGTTTTCATTTAGGACACTTTTTTTCATACACGCACACATACAAATGCGTCCATTCAATGGCACGCGCACATACACATGCATACAACACATGTAAAGATACGTGAAAAAGTAACGGCCATCGCCTCCCAAGTTTCATTAAAAATCATCCCAATCCCCCCTTCTGCTGTGTACCACTTCTTTCACCATGTATTTGTCGGTTTCTTTTATTATTTTATGCAATCCAAAACACTCTAACCTGCCGCGCTTCGTATCTCTCGGTTCAAATCCTTCCTTCCCGCTCTGCCAGAAAGCCCGCTGTCATTTGCTGACGGAAAGCATGACATTACCGTAATAAGCCGTATCTTGCCGAAAAGCGCATGTTGTCTACTGTCAGAGGCAATTTGAATGGTTTTGATAGTGCAAACGGCTGAAGAGTTACGGTACAATGAATACAGCTTGCTGATCTGTGTCGGCGACGACACATTCGGTTCTAAAGGGTTAAAGGGGTGGTAAAATGCCCTTTTCACAAGATTTAAAATAAATCTCTGATGTCCCCAGAGTGTGTGTGTGAAGTTTTAGCACAAAATACCCCACATATATGGCAATATGCTATATGGCGAGTTGGCAAATGCCCCCCGCAAACATGGTCGCCCCATCTACGTTTTAAAGACGTTATTAAGAGGGATCTTCAGGCCTTCTCCATCAACCTGGACAACTGGGAGGCACTTGCAAATGACAGACCCAACTGGCGCGCAGCAATTAACAACGGCCGCAGGGACTCTCAGGAGGCCTACAAGTCATTTCTGGAAGAGAGACGCTCAAAACAGGAAGCAGTACGTCGCACTCGACATGAACGGCCATAGAGATAGCATGTTAAAGTTGTCACTTTTTGAGGGGTTGCAAAAACGCACCGTTTTGTTCCTGGCCCTTTAAATGCAAATGAGCTGCTGCAGAGGGTGGGGTTTCAAGAGCTCGTGTGTGTGTTAGCAGCTACGATTACCTCACGCAGAAACACTAAAATGACAGAAACTGTTCTGCCTTTATTGTTAAAACGGAGTAAGACAAAGATGGAGAGACTCAAGAAGAAGTGGCAACGTAGAATGCAACAGGACGTCTCTGAATGGTTAGTTGATGAATGTATGTTGCTGATGTGGCTTGTCTTCAATTAGGATATTCTGTCATGGTAATCTATAAGTCGCTCCTATAGGAACTGTTGTGAGATGCGCACAGAGTGACTTTCTATTGCATGCGAAAAGATGGATGCCAAGGTTTGAGCTGACTCACAAATGTACTCTTATACAACAACTTTAACTCTTCTCAACATGGACTGCGTGTTCCCGGGGGCGGGGGTTATGTACATTTTAGGGTTGGTGATGTCACTAACCCGGGAGGAATGTCGTGTAGTCCCTACCAGCGTTTATTGTAGTCCTTTTCTTTAAAAGCAAATATCTTCCTTTGCTTTGAACTTTGAGCGTTGTAACTTTGCAGATGTTGTTTATGCTCAAACAGCAACATTTCACACTAATTCAAGTTCGAAAAGTGACATCATACTCAACCACCCCTTTAATGAAACAATCATATAAAAAAAAAAAAAAAGATCATATAAATAGGTAGGGATGCACGATGATATCGGCACAACATCGGTATCGGCCGATAAAAGCTTAAAATGACCATCATCGGCATCGGCCGATATGAATATTTCTGCCGCTGAGCCTTGCCGATAGGGTGGCCTGTTTAGTATGCGCACGTGACGACCGTGAACGTAGCATGAGCACCAGCAACTTAAACTTCCAACATGTGGAGTCATTTCGAGCATGGGCGTCAGTTTGGTTTGAAATGTGCTGGGGAGAGAGACGCATTCGGAAGTGCATTTTCAGAAGTGCTGGGTAATGACGCAATCATTTTTTTTCTCTTTCCCGCAGGTCATCTTTTGAAAGACGATGTCCTGTAGCTTACTAATGTAAGCTCTCCAAGCTACTATTCTCTCCATAGAACATAAAATATTTATTTTATTTTATTTTTCGTGTTCACATTTATAAGGAAAAAATGATGTTACGGACGTGATAGTTATCGGTTATGGACGTGACCGCTCTGAAATCGTCTCTAAAAGACTGCAAAAACTTCCTCAGAGACCTCAATCAGAAAGCACAAAGCCTTTCTTTAAAGTGAATTTCGTTTTGTAATAATTGTATCTTAATTTTAATCAATATTTCATCAACCAATTGCCTGAATTGAATAAATAAGTAAAGCAGATCATATATCACGACACGGACGCGCATGAACTGGAGCTCGTCTCATAAATTAACCGAAATTCAGCATACCCTACTTGCCTCACAGACCTGAGAAATATATCTATTAGCCTATTGTAACAGAGACAGTAGTGTGCCAACTGCCACAAAGAGGCCTCAAAGATGTTACTAGCAGTAGCAGTATTCAACATCTCCCTTGGCTGGAAAGAGGTATTCAAAAATGGTGGCAGTTACAGTGACAGGGTTTTGTCTGTTTGGTGAAGTAAAATGTTCCAGTACGTAAGTATGACAATTTATTGTTTTGCAAGTGGTTAATTGAAAATAAATAAACATTTAACATGGTTACCGGTCTTGTTTCAGTTCTTAACAATACATAAATCAACAAAGAGAAATGAATAACCCAGTAAACGTTAAACTAAAGGAAAGGGACATGGAGAGGACAGGTACAACACGCAACAATACACAACCAGTGACAAACATATATCTGCGTTAACTGATGTTAAAATATGCACAAAACAGATAGTGTGTTAGGATGTTAGTGTGAAAAGTATGCATGTATGTATGTTCTCAGTCCAGTGTCATTATAAGAGGCTTCTCCAAAATCTCTAGTCACAGAGCCTCACTGTGACACCTATCTACATAACGCTTTAAATCATACTTTTAAACAGAACAATTCAAAACGAAAGAAAACTATGTAATCCGTATGAAATGTGCATTTCTCGCATTCACTACTGCGAAGATCGCGAGTCAGCATCGTCAACTTCATCTTTGCAGCCGACACAGAAAAAATGTCTCCTTGCTATATTTTACATATTCATAATCATTACTTTTGCCGGTTCTTTGTGACAGCTTTTAGGTGCGCTGCGCTTCTCGGTGTGCGATACCTCGAGTTGTCATAGACGCGACGCGCCGCTGCGCTTCTCGGTATGCGATACCTATAGAGAAGGATATATAAAATCCATTATCGGGCATCCCTATAAATAGGCTATCATATGTATTTGTTACTGTCAAGCTATATTCAATTAATATGGGATCTCATTAAATGCTTTCAGATAAATTACTTTTTTGAAATAATTTTGTTTGTGTATTTTTTAAAATGAACATTTTAATGACAGTATATTTATTAATGTCACGATGGTTTGGGTTTTGGCTCACTTTTATTGTTTCATGTCTTTTATTTTGTAATTTCGCACAGTCATGGCAGAGCCCGTCTACGGAGAGCCTGGCCACTCCCTATTATGTCCTATTGTACCAAATTTTGGTTGTAGTTCTACCAGAGTTCCACTGGGGGCGATCGCCCAAGTGCAAAATGAATGGCAGTCTATGGAGCTAGACGGCTAAATTTGTCTCTTTCACCTGATTGCCGTTGAGAAATCTCAGATTTGATTGTAGGTTTTGCAAGTTCAACATGGGTTATAGGTCGAAAGTTGAATGAACGAGTACTTATGTCCTTTTGATTTCTTACAGGTTGAGTTGTTGCCCATAACACGCTAGCATTCTGCTAATGAATGCTGATTGGTCAGTGAAGGACTGATTACGACCAGAGATACCGCTTGATGGCATCGTGGCATCCGAAGCGGGACCAGAATGTCTTCTAGCAAAAACTCTTCTAGCACGTGTATTTACCTGTGTCCGCTGTGTTGTCGATGCCTCGAGAGAAAATAAAGTGCAGAGCGCGATAGCACCAAAGTGACTGAAGGATTGCCATAAAGCAGTATCTCTGGTCGTACGACGTGGTACGTATGACGTCATTGACATTTTAAAAGACTTTTTAAAGCAAATAAGTGACTCCAAAAAATCTAACACCCAGCAATGTGTCATTTCTTCAGTATTCAAATTACTAGTGTAGCGTATGGAGCCGAATTCATGATTCGTTCATCTGAACAATGAACACATTCTTGCTAGAGACTCAGAGAACTTAAACCTCAGAATTCCTAAAATTGCGGAACAAGCTACTGGTGCCTGCGTGTCTGCGTCAAACAGCCGTTTGACACCTTTAGGGGGACTGTGGGAATGTAAGCAGAAACCACCCCGAACTCCCATTCAAAACGCATGAGCTTCAGAGTCTAATCAGACTCAAGAAAGCCATGTGGCATGGATGGACCTCTCCGAGACACCCAATACACATTCACTGACATTATTTCCATTTAACTCAGAATTCAGACTCAGAAGTCATTCCAAAATGTATACAATAATATTCCTGTCTGTATGTATGTTTCCTAGCTCATATTAGCCTAGTTATGACTTTCTAGTTGTGCTAGTTGAATTCTAAACACCTATTTGCAAGCTTAAGAATGAATCTCTGCTTTTAGATCTCCCAAACCTATCTTTCTTGGTATAAAAATAACCCTCTCAGTATGCCCTGGCTGAACAGATACAGGAGATTACAGTAAAATGTATTATTCCATGTGTACCATCTTTCTGGGGTAGAAATGACGAATTCCAAACGCTGTCATAAATTATGTAGAGGAATCTTCCAGACAAGACAAAGAAACTTTTCCCGCTCCCAAATCACCTCACTCCCTGAGGTGCCATACAACGTCAACGCCAGGGGAGGCCGGACATTGCGGCGCCTTTCGAATTTGAATTACGTTGGGTTGGTCGTAAAATAAACATCCTTGTTTACACAAAATCTCTCCCGGACCAGGAAAGAATGTGTACGAAAATCCAGATTCAACCAGTCGCCATTAGTGTTACAACTGGAACTGCCTAATGCTCAGATCTCGAGTCACTTAAATGTCCGATCTAAGCTACAAAGCTTTACATTTGTTGATACTTAAATTAGTACTTTTATAGAACAGGAAGTTACTTTTCGTGGCCAGAAAAATAGCTCTTCCGTGAGATTCTATAAAGGGGAGGCGTTTAATTAGAGTCAATAAAAATCAGCGATCTGTTCGCTGGACGACTAGATTTGTTTGATAATAAATTGACTCTATTAAAGGTTACCCCGAAAATGTATCTATTCTAGACAAGTGATATATTAATACTGAATTATAATTTGTTATGATTAATTATTGATATACTAAATCGATCTAGTTATGCCTACCTGTATGGATCATTGATTATAAATCCCTTGTATTTAATTGTCCATATAGACGCACGGGCACGTGTTCCCTTTTATGGGAAAATTTTATCTTTGTATACGACTCCCCGATCATATTCATGATCAGTTATTACGATTATATTCCCTGTATTTGAGCCATAGTCGTTACACTAGACAAAAAAATTATATCCTTAAAAAAAGTTGATTTTGAGGGGTATAGCTCCATAGACCTCATCATTCTGCACTCGTCCTGTGAGCGCCCTCATATGGAACCAGAGTGGAACTGCAACCAGTTCAGAAGCCAGAAGTTTAATGAGCGTGGCAGTTCTCCCCTTATTAGACAATAGGCTTGTTTGAGATGCGCCTTTCCTCCCCTGAAATGTATGCCAGAGTAGGCGGCTGCAGTGATGGGAGGAGTGAAAAAAGTGCAGGCAAGCCGGACAGTTTTCTCTTCTCGCAGTGGATCTGACACCTGTGAGATCAAAGATGGATATCGCGGGATTCACGCTCGTGCACAGTGTTGCTAATAAACTGGATTTAATTTAAGTTCTGTTGCTTTTATATGAAAATTAATATAATGAACAAGACACCCAAAGCATTTGCTATTTAATTCCATTCCAAGTACTACGTGTTTATCAATAATTTTTTTCTTTGATATACTTTAATGTGTTTATATATAGGCCTATATATATGTTTTTTTTTATAAAAAATGACATAATTACATAATCCATATAGATATCGCACTGTCAGAGAGTTTGGGAATATTCACACATAATTTATACACATAAAACATGATATCAGAGTTTTAAAATCAAACATTTTAAAAGAGAACAATACATCATGGTTGTTTAAACCAATGAGCATTAAGCTGTGTCATCAGCAAGTTGTTTCCCATCATGCTTTTGATCAGCGCAGTCGGTCGAGAGCAACTGTGCACAACTGCAGAATCCGACACGCCCGCCTTGCACTCGCGAGAGTTTTTTGACATCAACATGACATCAGAGCCAGGCGGACCGCACTCGGACACTTTTCTAACCAGCATGCATCTCGCACTGATCACCGGTGATCGGTTCTGCGCAGATTTTGCTCATCTTAAACAAGCCTATTCTCTGGTCATGCTTAATGTGTCATGTGATTTCCTTATCCTCATGTGATCATGTCTTGTGCTTCCCTTGTCTTATGTGTCACGTTTTGATTGGTTCATTGTTTCATTGTGTTCAGGTGTTTCTTGTTTAGTCATTAATCATTGTGTATACTGTATATAACCCTCATATTACCGTGGTCTCTTGTCTAGTATTTTCTGTGTAACTTTTGGTGAGTTGTGTAGCATCTGGTCCAAACAGACACACACTAATTATTCATTATATTTAATGAATAATCCAGCAAACACACTCCCAACAAAGTCTATGAAACTTCCCCTAAAACTAACATCACAAATGAAGCCAGTGTTCTATTACAGGACACCTTAAGACTGATAAGAGTTGTACGACCCCAAAAAAGAATTTGCTGAGGGCTGTGACACTCACTTAACTCTGACTGAGAAGGAGTAATAAACCCTGTTAATCCCATGCAACCCATTTGCATAAACCCTGTAGTGTGTGTGTGTGTGTGTATATACACATATCTATACACAAATCTATATACACATATCTAACCACTTGAGAAATGTATAAACATGCATCTAATTTTCCCATCTCATGATTTTCCTTTTATGTGGTTTGGCCTATGTTTTCTTGTAAACTCAAATGGGTTAATGTTTAAGTCATATGTGTGGCATGTTTAGTCTCTATAAACTCCAATCTTCGTTCCCCATTTGTTAATTAACATTACATTTTGCTAACTTTGTGACGTTTATAATACTAACATTAGTATTATAAGAATCTTGAAGATTATTTTAAGCTTCCAATCAAATTACATGTTCAAAGGCCTGCTTGAACAATGGGTCGTAAAGAAATTCCCTCCAAAGGGAACCACTTCTTATTGGCTCACACACCTCAAGAGGGTGTGACATCTTCACACTTTAAAAAATCACTGATCACAAGATCAGCCCTCTCTTACTCGCTTGCTTCTTGCTCTCTTACTCTTTTGGTCCTTCCTGAGAAGACCTAATGTGAAGATGATGCTGAACTAGAAGTCCCCCAAGGACTTCACTCTTTCCCTTAAACTGTATGTATGTGTATGTTAGAGTAGTTTAAATGTTTAGTAGTTAATAAAGTCTTGTTCATATCACAAGTAAAGTTGTCCGTGTCTCAAGCTCATATCTGGAGTCACTAATCATGTCGATTTTGACTACTTGCTCTTAGTAGCCTACAAGTAAGAAAGACATTTCCCATGCCCCGGAAATGTACATTTCTTAAAATTAATAACCAATTTTGAGGGTTCACTGGATGAACTGAGTATTTGGTTGTAATGTTAATGTAGCTACATCAAGTTAATCCAATTAACTGATCTAAACAAGTTATGATTGATTATTAATTTTTCATAGAGCTAATTTGCTACAGTTGTTTTCATGTTTATGTTATGTTTATGTAAGTCTTTGTTTTGCTCACTTTGGAATATAATAGGAAAGAAACTGCTCTTGGTTCAGTTGTAACTAGTATTCAGTGGACTGCTCGTTACAGAATACTAGCCTGTCAATCATGAACCCAGCAGTTTCTTTGTTTTGTCTCCGTCAAGGAGATCAATCTATAGAGGATTATGTGGCAGATCTTTTTGCACTCTCTCACCTGGTGGATTTTAATGACATTGCTCTAAATTAAATTTTTCGGCATGGTTTAAATGAGCACCTAGCTTATTTAATGCCTCACAATACACCTCGCTTGACTCTTGGGCAGTGTATATAGACTTTGCTTTATTGCTGAGTGGGTCTTTTACAGTTTGAATTGTGGATGTCCATGTCATGGTGGCCAAACCATGTCTCCAGCCGTCATGGCCGCCACACCAGAGGGTGTGTTTTTCATTAGCCCTGTTGTACCCTACTAAGCGGGGCAGTGGGTCTCTGCAGAGTAGGCTCTCTGCAGTGGCCCACAATTTCCCTATGTACCTATAATACCTAGAATATCAAAATCGATTGCTGGCGGTAGATCCTTTTCCTATTTAGCACCAAAACTTTGGAACAGTCTTCCTAACATTGTCCGGGAAGCAGACACACTCTGTCAGTTCAAATCTAGACTAAAAACACATATCTTCGGCCTAGCATACACATAACACATTATAGACTTCTATAATTCAATGTTAGGCTGCATAGTTTAGAACAGCCGGGACCGGGAACACTTCCCGTAAATCCTGATGTACTTGGTACATCATAAGAAGGATGGCGTCTACGCTAATATTAGTCTCTCTGTCTATCCTGAGGTTTACCGCTGTCCACCGGAACCAGGCCGTATCCAGATCTGATGAAGGACCAGCGCCAGGACACGACGACGCCGCTGACCTGAAGTGTCAACCAGTCTCTCCTCCTCTCCACTCCGACTTCAACCAACCGGAACTGGACAAATACTCTGATTCATTCTGAACTTCTGACCTGTAATGCTCCTGAATCATAATCATACACTGTTCACTCATTGGCCAGAGGAGAACTGGCCCCCGACTGAGCCTGGGTTCTCCCAAGGTTTTTTTCTCCATTCTGTCACCTGATGGAGTTTTGGTTCCTTGCCGCTGTTGCCTTACCTTCTGGCTTGCTTAGATGGGGACATTTAATATTCAACAATATTATAGATCTGCCTTAGGTGGACGATGATGAAATTGTTTTTTGTATTATTTTCATGTTATCACTGTGAAGCTGCTTTGATACAATCTGTATTGTAAAAAGCGCTATATAAATAAAGGTGATTTGACTTGACTTGACTATGATGATAAAATGGAACTTCAACGTACTCTAATTGAGAGCCATTGGAGCAGATATCAGACTGCCTCACTTATTTTCATGTTACCCTATGTAAACCTCGCTCCAGACCAAGAGAATACCAATCCGCTTCACATGCGTATATTAGTCTGCAACTGGTTAGTAACTAGTAGGCCAGGGATAGGCAACTTTGGTCCTGGAGGGCCACTGTCCTGCAGAGTTTAGCTCCAACCCTAATTAAACACACCTGAACAAGGCAACCAATGTTTTCAGGATTACTAGATAGATACAGGCAGGTGAGTTGTTATCAGGGCTGAAGCTAAACTCTGCAGGACAGGGCCCTCCAGGACAGGAGTTGCCTATCCCTGTAGTAGGCATTTCTGTTCTTCCTAGTTGGAGTAGCGCATTAAAGTAAATACTTTAGTTTAAACATACTAATGTAAATAGCCTTTATATAGTTTGTTCTGAGAATAGACATGACATTTTTTTCCTCACAGGAAGTCCTCCACAACTTGTAATATTCTAAAACAACATTCGGAGGCAATAAGTGCTACATTTAAGGAAATTATATGAGTGCGTCTTGTGTACTTTAATGTTGATTGACAAGCTTTGAGCGCCACTCTGTCCAAATAACACTAGGACACTAAACCTCTGCCAAGTGTTCTGCATGTGTTCAGTGATTAGAATATACAGCTTCCAAAATATTTATCATAAACTAGTGCTAATCAGAATCTGCCCTACCTAAATTTATGCTACTACTGGACCCCCTTTTGGGTCAGTTAATTGATTATTGGGCAGCATAGATAAGGCCAGCCGGAACCGGGGACACAATTCATATAACATCTGATGTACTCGTTACATCATAAGAAGAATGGCATCTACGCTAATGTTAGTCTTTCTTTTTATTCCGAGGTTTACTGAAGTCATCCAGATCAGGGCTGTATCCAGATCAGATTGTGGACCTGCGGCTGGACCCATCCACAACGCATCCCTGAAGTGCCAGCCTCATCAGCCCTGTGAAGGCCTCATCGACACGACAGCCATCGGCACTGATCCTCAACAAACTTGTCTCCATACCGTAATGTCTCTGACTTCCAACTAGATGGAACTGGATAAATATTCTGAATGTTCTGATCCAATCTGATTGGTTAAATGCTGCCCGAATCATACACTGTTCGTTCGTTGGCCAGAGGAGAACTGGCCCCCGACTGAGCCTGGTTTCTACCAAGTTTTTTTTTTCTCTCCATTCTGTCACCTGATGAAGTTTTGGATCCTTGCCACGGTTGCATTGGCTTTTTACTTGATTAGTTGGGGACATTTAATATTTAACAATATTATTGATCTGCCTTAAGGTGGAGGATGACACAATTTTATTCTAGAAACCAACTTTGTTGTATTATTTTTATGTTATCACTGTGAAGCTGCTTTGATGCAATCTATTTTGTAAAAAGTGCTATATAAATAAAGGTGACTTGACCAGGAGATGCCTGCCTTGGAAATTACATGGGCATGCCCCCAGCTCGAGTTGGGTGTGTCACAGAGGGATGTTGGGGCATGCACCCCCTTCTTGGCATAGTTGATCTCTTTTGAACATAAGGTACATTTGGCATGTCCTGCCTTTACCACTTTCATTGTGTTTCAAAAAAGTAGAAGTGTATGCGCAACTTCCTGCTTCACTTCCACCTTGAGCCATGCACAGCTCCACTTGCACCTCCCTGCTGAGTCTAGCTGTGCTATATATAATGAGTCCTCCTCATTAAGCTCCCTCATTCTGAAATGGAAAATCACAGGATAAGTTAGCCAATCTCATCGGTCCATGGACTGATCTGTGTTTCGAGATATACGGCTACTCAAATTCTGGGCTACAATACAATGTAAAGATTTCAAATGATAGGCTTGGATGCAAAATGTTGCCCTTTATTATACAGAAATTTGCTGTTGGTGTATTAGCCTAAAACAACACGCTCGCCATATTGTTTATCTATATAGCCCTATGTTGTTAAAAATTACTGTTTACCCGGTATGCGGCACATCCCATGCAACAAGAGATTAACACGGTTGCCAAATTGCTTTATTTTACACTTACTCTCGCATCAGCTGTTGTGTAAACAGTCACATTTAACTCGCGTGAGCGCGCACGACAACCTAATATTAAGGGTAGCTCAGAATTTGAGTAGTAGCCGTATATCTCGGAACTCAGGGCAGAGCCCCCAGCTAATGTTACAGGGATATTCCACCATTTGGTGAATTAAGCTCATTTTCCACCTCCCCTCGAGTAAAACTTTTTTTTTTTTTACTGTTTTGGAAACCATTCAGCCGATCACCGGGTCTGGCGGTACCACTTTTAGCATAGCTTAACGCAATTCATAGGTATGACGACAATACAATATTATTGTAAATTATATCACATAAAAAAGCTGTAGCTAACATTAAAACGTTTTTTTTTTTTATGCAAACAGAGAAAGGCTTACCAAAACAAAGTAACTGAGTTGTCGCTTTTCATGTTTTCAGGGTTGGTAGATGCACAGGGGACCCATATAGCACTTAAAGGGTTAGTTCTGCCAGAAAGACAGGTCATGGAGGTCAAGGTCATGGAGACCACACAAAACCTATGCCCCAGAGTGCCACATTGCTGCAAAGGCACAAAGGACAAGGAAACAATATGCCACAAGGCCACTAAAGCCACACTGAGATGAGTTTGAACGGAGACAACGGCCACCAGGCCACACTGAACAAGCCACGAGACCACTGGCCATTTTTTTACATACAAGACAAGGCAATGATATGCCAGAAGGTCTTGAAGACCCACACAAAGACGAGGCCCGCTGAGCCACAAGGCCGCTAATGCCACACATAATGATCTGAGGATCTATGACGGATTTTAAGGAATTTAAGAATAGATGAGAAGGAACAGAATTTATTGCTAATTTTAGAAATTGTTAATGTGATACCAGAACTTGAGAATCATTCTTAGAATACATTCTGCATGGTACAACGCTCAAAGTTCAAGCATAGAAGATTTTCTTTTAAAGAGATGCTTTTAACAACAAACGCTGAGAGGGACTGCGCGACATTCCTCCTGGGTTAGAGCATCACAAACCCTAAAATTACATACAGTATATCCAGCCCCCGGAACATGATTTATAGAATATCAAGACAGAATGAGCTGATCAATGACTAGAAGATAACTACGCATTTAAGCTGCATAATTCATCAACTAACCACCCGTAAATGTGGTCTACATGTTGACACTTCTTGAGTCTCTCCATCTTGGACTGACTCCGGTTTGAACAAAGCTAAAAGTTTTTAAATTTGTCTGTGAGAGGTAAATCGAAGCTGCAAAATGAGCTGTTGAAACTCCGCCCCCTGTGCTGGGAGCAGCAGCCCCCGACTGGATCCAAAGGGATAGACAAAAACTATGCACTTTACTCACCCTCAAATGACAATTCCTGCATACTATACAAAAATATCTGTGGGGCATTCCGAGCCAAATCCCTCACACACCCCCTGGGGACACCGGAGACCCACCACACATAGATTTTTGTAATTGTAGATGCTGAAAGAACGACCGGCCGTGATCAGGATGGGAAATAGAGGAATCTGAAAAGAAAAGTGAAACATTCTAACAAATACTGCAGAATCTGAGCTTTTAAGGTGTAGGGAGCCACGCCTTCAGTGATATATGGTCTAGCTGGATTGAGCAGAGCTAATTTACATGATCTCTTTTAGAGGAGGGCAGGGTGATGGATTAGGGTTGCTGAAGGGTAAAGCCGTCTGAAGCCTGAAGACTAAAGGCCATTTCACACCGGACGCGTAACGAAAAAGCGAAACAAAAAAGCAAATAGTTTGCTTCAAACCATTCACATCAGCCATGATGCTAATTTGCGATGTTCAGAGCTTCAACATTCCAGAAATGTTGCGCCGACAGCTGAGAAAACATGGATATATAATCATCATCATCATCCAGTGAAGACAAATTTTGAATTTTCTTTAAAAGACAGAAAAGAAGGTTTTGGGTGCAGCAATCTTAAATAACTGAAGAGTCTGAAGGGGAGTATGCTAATCTTGTACAGGAGCTAAAACTTTATCATGGCTAGTTCCGCACTTAGATGTCTGTGGGACAATTTGAGGAGCTCCTTCAATCAGTGGCACCGCATCTGACGAGACAAACCATAAACTTCAGGGAACCAATCGATTCAGAGCAGTGTCTGGCAGTCTGTTTAAGGTGAGCTGTCCTCTTAAAATCATCATGGGCTGTTGACTGTCACGGAACGGTAAAAAGTGAAGCGAGGATTCAAGTGCAAAAAGGAATGTTTATTAAGTAAATAAAAAGCCCAAACAAAACCTCCCTGTGGGGGGAAAACGAGACAGGCATTAAACAGGAATTAGAAACACAGGGGGAACATAGACAACGAACCAGCACAGGACTGAAAACACAGGGAGACTAAATAGTAAGCAAACAAAAGAAGCTAACGAACAAGGCAGGTGGGACAAATTAATCAATAATCAGGTAACAAGATGGGAGGGGCCAGACAATTGACAAGAGAGCACATGGCACAAGGAATACAAGACAAGCCATGTGCTCACAACAAACCAGACTAAACACAAACACATGACAAACCGGGAATGTCAGAGCTCTGTCACCAAACCAGATATAAACCAAACAGAGGTGAAAGAACCCTGACATTACCTCCCCTCAAAGGGGATGCCACCTGTCGTCCCCAATGAGAGACACCAAAACAGGACAGGCAGGTCTGGAGTTCTGGCTGAGAGCCAGGGTGGTGCAGGCTAGGCAGGCGGCCAGGGCGGAGCAGGCTTGGCAGGTAGCCAGGGCGGAGCAGACCCCTCAGGCGGCCAGGGCGGAGACGACCCCTCGGGCGTCCAGGGCGGAGACGACCCCTCGGGTGGCCAGGGCGGAGGCGTTCTGACCACTCTGGCAGAGGACGTATATCCCCCCCAAAACATATCCTTGGGCGGAGCTATCGGGACACGCAGGCTCAGCAAGACCAACCTGAAGTTCAGGCTTGGCAGACCCAACGTGAACAGTCTCTGGATTGGCAGAACTGATGAGAAGCACTGGCTTGGTAGGTCGCATGGGTGGAGCCGGTAGGGCGAGACACTGGGGCGGCGCTGGCATGGCGAAGCACTGGGGTGGTGCCGGCAGGGCGGGTGGCGTCGGCAGGGCGGGTGGCGTCGGCAGGGCGAGGCTCTGGGGTGGCGTTGGCAGGGCGAGGCTCTACATCTCCTTTAATAGTGTTGTGGCAAAAATTCATCAAACAAACATCACTGCGTAAGAGTCAAATTATAAAAATAGAAGTATTTATTCTTGCAAGAATAGGAGCAGTCTTATACACAGTTGTTACCCTGTGCAGAAGAGTGACACACCCCCAGACAGA
Organism: Phoxinus phoxinus; assembly: GCF_949152265.1. Classification (NCBI taxonomy): domain Eukaryota; kingdom Metazoa; phylum Chordata; class Actinopteri; order Cypriniformes; family Leuciscidae; genus Phoxinus; species Phoxinus phoxinus. Next base: position 27,876,954 of record NC_136889.1, read on the forward strand.
CTGAACCACCTTTTTATCCTAGCTCTTCCAAGGTCTTCTTCCCCCAGAGCCTTCCTCCCAGTAGTTTTCCATAGACAAAGGAACCATATCTAGTTTGCGTCACTAGTTGGCCCACTAAGCCCCCCTGCACCAAATGGCCTTCTGACATCTAGGTCAGAGGTCCTTGCTCGTCTGTTTTCTGGAGTGTCTCCCCCTTCTGCCTCCCCAGGTACATAAACAGAATCTTCTCTCACTACAAGTGAGAGACACACATATGACCTTCTTTGAATCATCTATATTTTACTAAAGATCAAGGAATATCATAAAATTGCCACCACAATAGAAAATGGCTTTTACAACCTCGCTCACTGCCGATTTATACACAAAGTATGTCAACAAGATAATCTGTACTAAACAGCACTGAGCCACTGAAAAATTGCAGGAAGTCAGAAGTTAATTGGAACATTTCAAATAGGACACATAGCCTACTGATAAAAAAACTTTGGAAACTGACCTTGTGAAGTAGCCTACTACTTTTTGTAGTAGTGCCACTTCACTGGTATTGTTCATTTTTGACAACCTTACATCTTGGAAAGTTGGTTACATTTTATTCTAAGGTGTCATTGTCACAGTGTAATTATATTTGTAAGTACTGAGTAATAGTTATTAACAACATGGACTTACTGTAGGGTTAGGGTAGGGTTTGAGTTTGGTTGAGAGTTAGTTGCATGTAATTATGCATAATTTACTGTTATTACTATGGTAAGTACATGCAACATATGTAACAAGGACACTTTAAAATAGTGTTCCCATACTTTATTTTCAGTGTTTTTCAGAAACAATATATATATATATATATATATATATATATATATATATATATATATAAAAAATATATATTTAAAAATTACACACATATATATATATATATATATATATATATATATATATATATATATATATATATATATATATATATACTTCACAGTGATGACTGACTGACTGATGATTGATTGGCACAACTGAGCAATTAACTGCTATCTCTAGGAATAATCAGTCTGGAGTGCAGTACGCATGCATCGTTCACCTACGGTGAGATTTTGGTTAGAATTGATTTGTCTATCTGTCTGTCGGTTGGTTGATTGTCAGAAATGTTTATTCATGTTCTTTAGAAAACTGTCATGAGGACCCAAAGGTCTGTGTTTTTACATCTCCTAAAACTGAAAGTGATATTAGAATCATAAAAATAAAATAATGATGTGCTGCAGATTCTTACATTTCTTATTCATTATAGTTTTTTGTCATTTTTATTTCTATTCAAAAATGCCTGGGACAGTGCTATGCAGACCATATAAATCTAGTTTAAATTCTTAAAACAATATATTTTTTTTATAGGTAGAATTCCACTAGTTGTTTTAACTTGGCACTCAGTGGTAATGTTTATGACAGTGGTGGTATACTGTGTAATATTATCGTTCCAAAAAAGGATTGATTAGAAGAAAAAACGGTTAATGTTGTTTAAAAAAAAAATGTTATTAATAGTTATTTATTTATTTTTGCCTATACTTTATACCAGAGCTTAAATTGAACTTTATACTAAGAGCTTGTTATTAAACCTTGTAGCGCAAAACCTCGTCCAGTAGCTCCACCCACCTTAATCCTGAATGAAGTCCTGCAAACAGTTTGAAACTGTCTCTGCTTGTTTGGGGTGCAAGGGTAAACTGGTTCCTTGAATAAGTACTGCGTTTTCTTTATTCAAACACAATGTGTGTAAAGGCAAATGTTTTACGTATCTTAGGAGCGGAGAAGCATGTCTTCGTCTTGTATCTACCATAGCCAATGCAGCCTGTGTGTAACACTTAGGGCCCTATCTTGCACCCAGTGCCTTTGACTTTGTACACCGACGCATGTATCATTCCTATTTTGCACCCACGCACAGCTGACTTTTCCCTCCACAGACGCACGTTGGTAAATTAGGGAATGAATTTGCGCTCCCGGGGGGGCGGTGCAACGAAAATCCGGCGCAAATGTTCCCTGGTGCTATTTGACAATGGGGCGACAGTGGCTCAGTGGTTCATGTAGATTGTCTACAAACCGGAAGGTTGGTGGTTCAATCCCCGGTTCCACCTGACCAAGTGTCGAGGTGTCCTTGAGCAAGACACTTAACCCCAGCTGCTCCCGACGAGCTGGATCGCCTTGCATGGCTGACACCGCCGTCTGTGTATGAATGAGTGAGTGAATGGGTGAATGTGAGGCAATATTGTAAAGCGCTTTGGTGGCCATTGGGTCTGTGAAAGCGCTATATAAATGCAGTCCATTTACCATTTACCATTGTGCAGTTTGAGAAAACAATTCCGCCACTGACCTGGAAAATCCTAGTTGCGCGTTAGTCATATGCTATTTTAAGGGCGCGTGCTTGGCCATTATGTAGCGTGTGAACAATTCGCATACACTTTAATTCTCTAATCTAAACAGACGCAGCAGTTTTCATTTTTGCAAATCAAACGTTATTAGAAGGAAAAATATTAACACACGAGGGAAATCATTGTTGTTTCCATGAAGATGTGAAAAAAATAGGCATAAATCTTACACAATACCCAAATTTTGCCCGTTTAACCGAAGCTAATTTGGGTGGGTATCTCCCATTCCCATACAATGTCACTTCTCTCTGTCTTTTACGGCCCTGACGAAAACGTCGGTCTCCTCGGCTGTGAACTGCTCCTGGCGTGTGCCTGGCAAATCCGCCATTATAATAGCAATCCGCAATGGAACAAACGCGCCTGCTCTTAAAGGGAATGTGAGATGATGCTCTGATTGGTTTATTTCACGTTACGCCCAAACCACACATATGAATAATGAAGCTACTTCAGACCAACCCATTTTAGTTTTGCGTAAGAGTCATATATCCCGCCGGTATAATAGCAACAGTGCCCGGGATCCGCCCACAAAGTTACTTGCGTTTGATACTTGCGTTTCAGATCGTTAAAATAGGGCCCTATGTCTCTATAACACAAGATTTTTGCCGAATATATTAAACAACAGCAAAAACTGAGTGCCCACATAGCTACAATAACTTCTGTTACCTGTATACTATATTAAAATATTCATATATAAAATATATTAATAATATGAAATAATATACTCAATACAATGACACATCCAAGTATCTCATACATAAAGCCACAATTAGGGCTGTTTTCGACTAAGGATTTTCATAGTTGAATCTGATTCGTTAGATTTTGCCGTAGTCGACTGATAGTCAAACTTTTTTTTTTTTTTTTTTTTTTTTTAGATAGCAGCTAGATTTTTTCCATTTCAAACAAAAGAGCTAAAAAAAAAAACTAAAAGAAAAACATGGTGTGTAACAAATACCTTTTATTCATTTAAAGCCAGATGAACAAAACATATCACACATATATCAAACATCAGAAAAGTTCACATAAAATAGGAACAAATTGGCTGCAAAAACAACAACGTGCCAAAACATGCCTTTATCTCTCACTTAGGAACCTATTTCTTGGCTTTTAATTCAGTTCACACTCGGGAATCGGGATAAAATAAATAAATAAAATTAAACTTAGCGCAACAGCCTGGCACTAGTCCAAAATGTCATAAAAAAAATTCAAAATACAATAAGCCTGCCTGAATAAATAAAAACAATTACACAACAACGAAAATAAACATAGGCCTAATATAAGTTATAATCGAATGGGCTTCAGAAAGTGCACATGCAGCAAAAAAAAAGAAAAGAAAAAGGAAAGGATGTCTTCGTTGCTGAGACGCTTAGCGCGCAGCCTTCAGCTTGCACTTAACTTTCTTTTGGTCATCTTTAACCTTCTCGAAATACTCCCACACTGATGATTTTTTAGAAGCCATTGTGAGCCAATAAATCCGTAAATCCTAACAAATGCGGTCCGGACGTTACAGGCATGTAGTGTGCTGCTTCTCATTGGTTACATAACACTCAGCGCCACCGCTCCCACCACGCGCTGTGCGCACCAATAGCACCAAAAAAATAGCCTAATGAAAAATCTATAATTATAATGCCGATATTATTTCAGTATAGAAATACAGACATCCCAAAGGAAGTTCTGGGAGTCTCCTGCATATTGATAGCGGCACACTGATGCCCGCGAATCTCCGGAATCTAAAGCGAGCGCGCCCGCGAGACAGAGACTGTGCTCCAAACCGCGTAGCGCGTGCACGGCAGAGAGGGAGAGAGAGCAAGTCCGCGCGCGTGTTCCTCATGAAGACGAAGTTTCTCGGGGTATAGGGGGCATCATAAATAAATTATGCAATTATGCTTAGGGCACCAAAATGGCTAGCAGCGGCTCTGATAACACTTCCCTACTATTCGACCATGAGGTTCATAGTCGAATCAGACCTCTCCGAATCGAATCGTCGAATCCTCGACTATTAGAAGTCAGCCTTAGCCACAATACTAACTTTGTTTAATCATTTAAATTTTTTTATTATTATTTTCCTGAATAGCAGCGGTTCTACACTAACCTGCAATTTTCGCTGGTTTAAAAACATCTCAGGTCCAATGGAAACACGAGGCGTCATAGGCGGGTGACGTCATCGACCAGGAAGCTATAAAGCACCCCTGTGAACAGACCGCGACAGCTTCTGAAAAGCCGAAGCAAGTCGGTTACAGGCATGCAGGGAGTATGGCAAAGCATGCAGCGTCTCGTTCCCTCTCAGGGAACCAGGGTTACATACGTAACCTGAGACGTTCCCTTTCAAGCGAACTCGAGCTGCGTTGAGACAACGGTGGGAACCCCATACCCACGATGCCATATGACAAATGCCTGTTCTGTATAAAGAGCCTGTCTCACACTAAGAAACAAGCACCCTAGACCCTGGAGTGGAGTATAGGTCCAAGTCATAAAAACGGACAATTGTATACGGTGAGGACCTGTCGCATTACAGATGTCATGAAGTGAAACTCCTGAAATTAGAGCCTTAGAGGCAGCCATTCTCCTAGTAGAGTGGGCCTGGACAGCCAACGGGGAAGGCTGACCTGCCGCTTCATAAGCAAGTGAGATAGCATCAACTACTCACTTGCTCATTATCTGTTTACATGCAGGGCAACCTATCTTAGGTAACCCAAAGTAGACAAATAATTGCTCTTATATACGCCACAGGGCAACTCTGTGGACATAAGCATCCAAAGCCCGGACAGGGCATAACAGATTAAGCCTGATCTGGGGTATTAAGGTGGAAGACAGAAGGCCTGCAGCACAAATGACCCGCAAATTTAGTAGGGACCTAGGAATACAACCCGGCCTGGGGAGAAGAAAGACTATCACCATACCAAGTGCAAATCCAAGTACGTGCAGGCCTCAGCCTCGTGTACCACTGAGAAGACGACATAAGGATCTCTTCTCAGAGATAACCCAGCAAAGAAACATTCATTGCAGAAAACAAGTACTGTACCATCAGGGCAGAAAACAAGTACTGTACCATAAGGGCAGATAACAATTCAGAAGGCGTTCTCCGCACCAGGCAGAGAACAGTTTACATTTCAATGCAAATTCAGTCTTCTCGTGGAGGGAGCTCTAGACTGGAGTATGGTCTCCACGACCTCAGTCGAGAGACCTGAATCTATGAGCTGGGCCCCCTCAGAGGCCGAGCCCACAGTATCCATAACTCCAGATGAGGGTAAGTCCCGGGAGCATATCGGGAAATGCATAAAGGTGTAGCCTCGACCACACCTAATACATCGCATCCAGTTCAAGCGGAGCTGGATGTGTCAGGGAGAACCACAAGGGCAAATTTTTGACCGAAGTTCTCCCAAAGAAGCTCCACCACCTTGGGATGAAGTCCCCATTTCCCGGGCCTCAGCCCCTGCCTCAACAGGATATCTGCTCTGATATATGAGACCATCAGTGTTGTGCGGAAGGACAGGCACATGGTGACCTCTCGGGTCTGACAGGAATTATTGAGATTCTCGGAATACCGCCATCACTTCTAGCCAATTATGTGCCAAAAGGAAGATAGTCCTGCCAAAGACCCTTCGCTGAGTGACCACTCATGATCACCCCAAACTTGTGAGGAAAGCATCCGTCGGTAGCATAAGCGTCGACAAGAAGCCCCCAAAACTGGGCCTGGGCGAGGGACCAAGGTTCTTCCATATGACAGTGGCACGTAGGCATAGCTGCGTGAACTTGATCATGCGAAAACGGATTTCCCCTCGGAGAAAACCCCTTGGTCCTGAGTCACCACTGCAGGGGTCTCATGTACAGAAGGCCAAAAGTAATTACGTTGGACGCAGCTCCCATGAGACCCAACAGTCTGAAACTGTTCCACAGTGAGTGACTGGCCTAGTTTTACCCCATTTACAGCGAATCGTTTATAATACACCTAGAAAAGAGGTCCTCTGAGCTGGGAGGAGCACACTCTTCTTGGCGTTGAGTCGCAACCCCAACATCTTTAACCCCCTGGGGTCGGCAATCACGCCGGCGTGATTTGCGCGTTTTTTTTCACATAGCAGCTGAATAAACTTAAAATACTCCGTCATATATGGTCATACAGACTTAATAAAAATTAAAAAAGAATCTGTGAGATGTCTACTTTTGTATGTGTCCACTTACAATCAAAACAAAACGTTGTGCTTTTGTAAAATAAAGAAATTAAACAGGGTGTGCATTCTGCCTCTCCGTCTCATGAACTTTTTTTTCTTGAGCACGTCTCTAAACATTTAAAAAACTCAGCGAATACTTGTCACACATTTGTGAGCTCTATATATTTATAATCATTTAAGTGTGTAGTTTTAAATTATCTGATTCAAAACGAAAACAAATATTCTCTGTTTAAGTCATTTGTATAAAACCAACAAGATATTCAGTTTCTCTAACCCTTCCTCATTAGTTTTAATGTGACCACACCCACACGCGCAAAACATATAGAGATGCAAATCGTCCATGTGTCGCGCGAACGCCCCCATTACCTCAACAACAAAGCGGCAAACTTTATCAGTCCTCTGCAGTCGTCGAGTTTGGAAGACACGCTGTGAGATTATTGGGTTTACATCTGAAGAAGATCGCGATTTGAAGACAAGAACGATTTTAAGGTAAGAAATAATTCTGAATTATATTAGTTAGTGTTATTGTTGCATAAACTTCATATTGCCATTGAACTGTTGCACGATGCTTCAGTGAATGTTCCCTGCACGCGCAATATTCATGGTAGTTAATGCCTCCTCGCATAAAGCTTTCTTACACAAAACATGTCATACAAATTTTAAATCAATATATTGTCTTATCTGAATGAGTATTCAGGATGATTTTCACATAGTTTTGGAGCAAATATTCTAGGCTACGTGATACAATTTTCAAAAGCCTTGCGAAGAAATAATTAGTTTGTGTTTCATGACATTATTTCAGTGACTTTTTTTTTGGTCATTTTCACAAACCACGCATAAATGTTATTATCTCAAAACTACAAACTTTTACATACATGCTGCTGACATATTATTGTAGCAGAGTTTGTGCTGAATGCAGTGTAATAAGACCTTAGCCATGAAAATGTCACAAGTAACAGAAATAAGCACAAATGTTAGAGCATGTCAGAACACCTCCAGGACCCAGAAAACACCTCAGACCCCAGAGGGTTAAATGAGACGGAGCGACATCTCGATGCCGAACTGCCATCTGCTCTGACTGATCTAGGATCAACCAATCGTTGATATAGTATAATACGCGAATGCCCTGGAGTCTCAGAGAAGCCAGAGCTGCATCCACGCATATTGTAAAGGTACGGGGTGATTAACCTAGGCCGAATAGAAGAACCCGATACTGGTATGCTTCGCCCCCGAAAGCAAACCTCAGGAATCTCCTGTGATGAGAATGGATAGATAAGTAAGCGTCCTTCAAGTCTATTGTGACAGACCAGTCCTCGGGCTGAATCTGTGACATGCAGGTTTGGCTTTCAAATCTAGACAGGCTGTGCTCCTACACATACACAATTAAGTGGAAACAGAACTGCATTTTCAATCAACGTTCCCAAATTATTCACACATAAAACAAACATTTTCCCAATTTCACAAGCCATGAAAAAGACTTTAATCTGATGCCAAACAAGATCAAACTCCCAGAACTGCTTGGGGAAACTTTGGCAAGCTCAAGCCTGGCTGTCAGGTAGGTCTATGTGAAGTCCTGTCACGACAAAAGAGTAATTAGTGGAATAGGACCCCAGACCACTCAGAAACATTTGGGTAAATAATAGGCCCCAAAAACAAACCAATAATTTTACCTTTTCCTTCTTAAAAAGCCTTTTTATCATGCCAATAAAGCAATTACCTGCATCTGTGGAGCACATCTAGCCTACTAATGGTGAAGTTGAAAAGTTTAATTACTCGAAAAGCAGTGGTGTTTTTGCTGCAAAATAAAATTCAGTAGCAAAACTATTTTATTGATAAATCACAAGGCAGCACTGACAAGTTTCTGTTCTGAATGTTTCTCTGTGTGCAAGTGACTGCATGTGCTGCAATGAAGGCAGAGCATTAATTCAGAACAGTGATTAAACTACCTTTGCAATAAACCGTTTTGTGTATTTAATGGGTTTTATGCACATATTCTAGCCAATCAGAATCAAGTATTCAGATAGACAATGCGGTGTAATATGTCAACACAGAAAAGCTGAAATATTTTAAAGGTACTATATTTATTTTAGGTGTAAAACTTTTTTTTTTTGTTCAGGACCATAATATTTTAGAGAATTTTTTTAATATTCAGGGTTTCCATATATCAATGTATATTTCCTCAGAGCTTTAAGGGCTTTAAGGGAGCTTGTCTTGCAGCTACAGTCCGAATGGGTGCACTAAGGTGGATATCTGTATGGGAATCATGTCTCATTGCAGACTCAAGAGCAGAATACATCTTTTTGCCATGGTTTTTCACTTTACTAGCCCCAAAATTGAAGTCACCTCATTTGAGGGACAAAATAGATAGAAAATGTGAGAGTGCCTCTCCCCGCAGGCTAAAGTTTGAAGAGAGAAAATCAGGAGTGATACCTGTCATTAAAACTAATCATCAAAATTCCCCTAATTCTCATGCCTGTGGTTTCTTTTCAATATATCAGGTATATTCTTTAAGATACAGTGCAAGGCTGGAGGAAATAATAGACAGTGTCCTCCAGTAGATAATCATCATTTTAATATAATATAATGTAATATTATAATAGATACTGTAGTATTTTTTTTTTCACAGCTCAACCTGGAAACAAACAGAAAGTCTTAGAATATTGCTAACTTTAAAACAAGTTGACTAAGGCATGAAGAATGATTATTTACAATATCTAGGTCTCTAATGAAATGTAAGCTAATTTGTGACACTAATCATACACATTTTGTTGTTCAGATTTGGGTGGTTGGATGATTCCATAGAAGCACAAAGGATGCACATTTCTTTCTCAAATTATGCTGGAAAGCATGATAATCAGGCTTTGTACACAAAAATGGACGTATGTAACTATGTCAATGCTACATGTAACTTTTTTGGGGTGAATACATGTCAAGCTCTGGCTTTTCATGCACAATTTCTCCGCTTCAAAGGGACAGACACATCATCAATGAAGGCCTTAACTGGATTCAACTCTTCTTTTTATTGCATCAATTATGACGAATGCTCAAATAGGTAGACAGAAGAAAGGTGAAAAACCTTTAACAGAAATAAAAATACAAAATATGTAAATTAATTGCAAATAAAGCTTATTGAACATCAGTTGTTGTCAGTTCTGCAACTCTTTGCATTCTCAAATAATATTATTATGCTTAATATACTTTTTGAGTACGACCTGCAACACACACAATCCAGAAAATTAACCTTAACACGATCACAATGTGTGTATATGAAATCAGATCACGTTGTTTTAACAATATGCTTAATCACACGTGAACTTCAGAAATAATATTCTATCGTCACACTCTCTTAAATCGGAATACAAACAAAGGTATCAAATCAATACACCAGTAACGTCTCTGGTTACGTATGTAACCTTAGTTCCCTGAGAGGGAACTTCAGAAATAATATTGTATCGTCACTCTCCCGCGATTAAATCGGAATACAAACAAAGGTATCAAATCAATACACCAGTAACGTCTCTGGTTACGTATGTAACCTTAGTTCCCTGAGAGGGAACGAAACGCTGCGTTTACGGTTGTGGGAACACCTCCGAGTGTTGCGTCATGAAGCACGTGTATAATCAATCCAATGAAAGAGCGAGACGTCATAGGCGGGTGACATCATAGACCAGGAAACTATAAAGCACCCCTGAACGCAGCCTGAAGCAAATCGGTCAGGGCATACAGGAAGTATGCCAGCGAACGCAGCGAACGCAGCGTACGCAGAACGCGAACGCAGCGTTTCGTTCACTCTCAGGGAACTAAGGTTACATACGTAACCAGAGACGTTCCCTATCAAGGGAACTCCCGCTGCATTTGCGCTTGTGGGAACCCCATACCCACTACGCCATAATGACAAGTGCCCGTTCTGTGTGAAGTCCTTGCGCACACTAAGAAGCAAGCAACCTAGCCCCAGGAGTGGAGAGGTCGAAGTCATAAAATTTGACAAATGTATGCGCCGAGGACCAGCCTGCCGCATCACAAACGTTGTGAAGGGAAATTCCTGAAATTAGAGCTATAGAGGCAGCCATACTCCTGTAGAATGGGCCCGGACGGCCAAAGGTGAAGGCTGTCCGGCCGCTTCATAAGCAAGTGAGATAGCTTCAACTACTCACTTGCTCATTGTCTGTTTAGATGCAGGGCAACCGAACTTAGGTAACCCAAAGCAGAAAAATATTTATTATACTTATATACGTCACAGGGCAGCTCTGTGGACATAAGCATCCAAAGCCCGGACAGGGCATAACAGATTAAGCTTTTCCTGATCTGGGGTATTAGGTGGAGGACAGAAGGCCTGCAGCACATATGACCCGCAAATTTAGTAGGGACCTAGGAATACAACCCGGCCTGGGGTGAAGAAAGACTATCACCATAACAGGTGCAAATCCAAGTACGTGCAGGCCTCAGCCTCATGTTCCACGGAGAAAACAAAATTAAGGATCTCTCCTCAGAGATAACCCACCAAAGAAACATTCATTGCAGAAATCAAGTACTGTACCATCAGGGCAGATAACAAGATTCAGAAGGTGTTCTCCACACCAGGCAGAGAACAGTTTCTATTTCAATGCATATTCACTATTCTCGTGGAGGGAGCTCTAGACTGGAGTATGACTAGACTAGACTAGGCCTCGGTCAAGAGACCTGCATCTATGAGCTGGGCCCCCTCAGAGGCCGAGCCCACAGTATCCATAACTCCGGAAGAGGGTGAAATATTGTATCCCTGATTGGATATCACTTAGTCCCTCATGATCGGAATCTCCAAGGGAGAGCCATCTAGAAGGGACAGTAGGTCTGAGAAACACACTCGGGCCGGCCAGAATGGGGCTACTAATAATAGACGAGCCCCTACCCGGCAAACCCTCTCCAGAACTCCCGGGAGCAAAGGTATATCGGGAAATGCATACAGGTGTAGCCTCAACCACACCTGCTACGTCAGGGAGAACCACATAGGGTTATAGCGTATAGCGCTATACACCATATAGCGTTGTATAAAATGATGCGAGTTTTTACCAAAGTTCTCCCAAAGAAGCTCCACCACCTAGGGGTGAAGTCTCCATTTCCCGGGCCTCAGCCCCTGCCTCAACAGGATATCTGCTCTGATATACGAGACCCTCAGTGTGTTGTCCGGAAGGACAGGCACATGGTGACCTCTCGGGTCTGACAGGAAGTATTGAGATTCTCGGAATACCACCATCACTTCTAGCCTATTATGTGCACAAAGGAAGATGGTCATGCCAAAGACCCTTCGCCGAGTGACCACTCATGATCACCCCCAACTTGTGAGGGAAGCATCCGTCGATAGCATTATGCGTCGACAAGAAGCCCCCAAAACTGGGCCTGGGCGAGGAACCAAGGTTCTTCCACATGACCGAGGCACGTAGGCATAGCCGCGTGACCTTGATCATGCGAAAACGGATTTCCCCTCGGAGATTACCCCATTTACAGCGAATCGTTGTGAATCTCATAATACACCTAGAAAAGTGGTCCTCTGAGCTGGGAGGAGCACACTCTTCTTGGCGTTGAGTCGCAACCCCAACATCTTTAAATGAGACATAGCGGTGCCATCATGTGTTTGGCATGCCACTTGATCCTCTGTTTTTTCATATTTGTTTTCGCCAATTATTGTTTATGTTCGCACTACACTGCTGGAATTACGTTTTATAGCAAATCACCTCCTAAATGCCCAGTCCTTTAAACCACCACCACCACTGTTGACATCAATTCCTCCTCTCTTGAGATGCCATGTCTGTCTGCTACCAGGCAGTAAGCGCCGCAGAAGACGCGGTCGGAGAGGCGGGTTACATGTTAGGCTGAGGACTTACCTGGATTCTCCGTCGCCGAGGAGTGGAGATCGATCAGGACTTGGCAGTGCTAGAAAATCACGGGAATATGTAACGTAAATGACTCGGACTCTGGGTCCGTATGAATTAGCTCAAATGATCTATAGGGAATTTTAATAACTAATCATGAATATGATTAATATATTGCATATTACAGCTACATTAAATTATCGAAGGTGAAAATGGATTATATGAATATATGAATAATCAATCACAACGAATTATAATTCCTCATTCATATATCAATAATCTTATTTCAGATCGATTATGAGATAATCCTTAAGGGAAATTAATGTAATTATCAAATCGGTGATCGTCCGGCGAACGATCGTCAGATTAAATTATCAATTTCTCAACAAAGGTATCCTTTCTTACAAACTCCAAGAAATATTAACTTTCTGGCCGTGAACATTAATTTTCCTGTGTTTATAAAATTAAAACTACTCAATGTAGTAAATAATGAGCGCTGGTAGCTCTTGGATCGTAAATGTCATTGACTCGTTTTTACAAGCATTTTCACAGACACAGTCTTGAATATATGTTTTAATAAATGCAAAACTATAGAATATAAGTACTACACAAGATACACGGGTTATATGTCTATGTAAATAACTTACAGTTGAACAAACAAGACAAACGGATAACAAATGAGAGAGGGAGAGTTGTAGAGAGAGAGAGAGAGTGAGAGAGTGCTCTGATTGAGGAGGGGCTACTTGGAGCAGAAACGCACACCTCGCGTGCGGAGGGCGCTTTACGGAGGTTTTGGTCGTGCAAAAGGGGGAGAGAAAGAGAGCGATTTAGAATGCTCTGATTTAGGATGAGAGCGACTTAGAGCAGAAACACATGCCGGCACGCGGAAAGTGTGTGCGGAGGTTTTGGTGCGAGAGAGAGAGAATAAGAGAGATGATCACGAATGATCATAGAATAGCAAAATCACAGACCTTTGAGAGCCACCACCGAAACAAACCTTAAAACATTAAAACTCGTGGGAGTTAATACTTGCAAAGTTGTTTGTGTGTGTGTGTTTCCCCAGGGGAGCGCGCGTTCTCGTGCGGAGGCACGTTCTCTCGTGAGTCCTCCTCGGAGCAGGGCGCGTTCTCGCTCACGTGCTCCCTCGTGTTTCCGAGCGTGCTGGTCGCGGGAGAATTCGAAGGCTTCTTGACAGTGAGGTTACTGAAAGAATTCAGGCTTAGTTCGTTTGACTCTTGGGTGAAAACGAACAAAGGAGAATTTGAAAATAGAATCAAAAACTTAGATAAAGCAAATAAAAGGAGACGGAGAGAACTCCTGCGGAGTTCTGGACCGCAGGCTTCACATGACGAATAGGGATGAGACGGAGGCAAGAGAGATGGAGGAGGAGCTTTTGGGTCTTTTTAAAGACTGTATGGGTCACGCCTGGTTTGGCGCGAGTAGCCAATCACCTTCAGTGATATGAGAGCGGGAAGCTTTCTTTGTCTTGTCGAGGGGACCCTCGGCTGAGTAATTTATGACAGCTTTGGAATTAAGTCATTTCTACGACTGAAAAGGATTCATATCGTATTAATCATATCATTGCAGTCTATTATCGAGATTCAACTCCGTTAGGTCTCAAGATTCAAAATGACACTAAACACATCATGTTCAGATTATATGAAAACAAAGTTACATTATTATGCATTAGTATAGGCATTTAAAGTTTGATTAATACATGCTAATATTGAAATCAGTTCCAAATCGGTCGTGACACAGAAATGGCGACACCGAAAAATATCATATACATGTGGAAAAGTCTTAAATATGATTATTTTGAAGGAATCCTTATGTGTGTGTGCATTTCTTTGTGGAAGGCACGTGGGTGTCCGGTTACGTGCGTATCTTGGTGTGAGGAATGTTGGTGTCACGTTACGTGTCTCTTTGTGTGTGTGTGTGTTGGAATGGGAGAAAGAGACAACGCTCTCGTCTGGTCACACAACGAATTAAGTGTTTGCGAGAATCACGATTCACTAATTTGACAAGCAGCTGGCCGGATGTCATTGTCGCTACAAATACTACCGGTGGCTTCGGCCGGTTAGCTTCGACACTGGTGTTCCATTTCCGTGTCCCCGCCGAGTGAAAACATTCACCCGGAGCTGTGCCCAAGGAAACCTCCGTCCAATTCCTTGTGTGACATCGCCGCCTGTCAACTCGACCACGTTCCGCATGGCACTTTGTAACACCAGATCGCTCAATAACAAAACATTTGTCCTTAACAATGTCATCTCCTCTCACAATCTGGATTTGTTTTTCCTTACCGAAACCTGGCTCCCCCCAGGTGATGTCAGTGCCTTTTCGGAACTCCTCCCCTCTGGCTATCTTTACCTAAACCCCCCGCGGCAAACTGGTAGGGGGGTTAGCAACCACACACATACAGTTTTTGAAGTGCCGTCAGCTGTCCACTAGAGGGTATTCCAGCTTTGAGTTACAAGCATTTGTGCTCACACTGCCCTGTCCTATTTTATGTGCAGTAATCTATCGGCCGCCTAAATTAAATAGGGATTTCTTAAATGAGTTCTCAGAGTTTCTGACAGAGTTTCTGGCAAAGTTTGACAATATTCTAATCTGTGGTGACTTTAACATTCATGTTTGCTGCCCCTCTGATAAACCTGCTAACGATTTTAAGGCACTTTTAGATTCATTGGATTTGACCCAGTCCATATCCTGTCCCACTCATAGGTTAGGTCACACTCTTGACCTTATCATTTCTCATGGGGTGACAGTGTCAACTTGTGAGGTCCTGGATTTTCCCATCTCTGACCACTCTCTCATATGGTTTGACATCTGTGCTGTTCCTCCTGCATCCACGTCCACTGCCCCCCATCGTTGTCGCATCATTACCTTATCTACAGTTGATGACTTTGTTGCTGCCTTCTCTGTATCTGATCTCGCCTCTACTGCTGAGTTGGCACCGCCCCTATGTCCTGACCTTCTCTTCTCCTCCTTCCACCCCATCTGCTCCCAGATTATGGACTCTCCAGATTGTTGTGCCCTACAAGGTAAAGTCGACCAAAGGTCCATTGGACCCCTGCCTCAATGATACAACTTGGGCCCTCAGGCGTAAGTGTAGACAGGCTGAGCGAAACTGGAAGAAGGATAGACTGCAGGTGTCACTGGAGATGTTTAGAGACAGTCTTGCCACCTATCAGAGAGCAGTGAAGGAAGCTAAAGGACAGTATCTATCCAATCTCATCAAGAGCAACAGCCACCGCCCTGGAATCCTGTTTAGCATTATTAATTATGTCATAAATCCGGTGTCTGTTGCTTTGAATGATGTATCTGAAAATACATGCAATGCATTCAAACAATACTTTTTGGACAAGGTTATGTCTGTTAGGCAAACCATTACACAAGCCTCTGCTGTTGCCATGTCCTCCCGAGCGGCGCATTGTGTGCTGGAGAACTTTGAGGCAGTTACTCTTGCAGACCTTAAAGAAGGTGTCCATGAGTTGAAGCCAGCCACTTGCCCTCTTGATGCTGTTCCTGCCAGGATTTTGAAGGAGGCTATTGACCTCATAGGTCCCTTCCTTGTCTCGTTCATAAACCGCTGTCTTAGTTTGGGAAATGTTCCCACTGCTCTCTCCCACTGCTCTCAAACACGCTGTGCTGACAAACTGCCTGGGAGCTCCTCAGTGGTGAAACTCCTCCTCCTCCTTCAATCAGTGGTGAACCAGGTGGAACAAATCTTCAAAGCAATCTGGGCGTGGCAGCACCTGGCTCTGTTGTTGTCTTTAGACCGCAGTGAAAGGAGCATTTATAGCACCACAAGACCAAGGAAACTTCATCTTTGTCATCAAGGTGACTGTGCAAGATCAAGCCCTCCACAAAACTGTGAAGGATAGCCGGTAAGCGCCATATTGGCCATGCTTGGCTAGACTGACTTAAGCAGTGCAGTGCTAATGATACTCTGGAAAACACAGACTCTTAACTCTTGTTGACTTTGATAGGACTTTTGCAGTGGTATTTGTAGCTTCAAATGTTGTTTGTTGGGTATAAAGGAAAAGTAAGAAGAGCCAAATGCATTGTTGACAAAGAACGTGTTTGAAATGGTTAAAAGTAATTTAAACTTTGCAGAAATCTTAATAAACCAAGTTCTTAATTTAGTAAAAAATGTATAGTCTAAAAAATAGTTGGCTACAAAATGTAAGATTTAGTAACTTGGCTAAAAAGTATGGAACATAGTTTAGCTAAAAATATCCTGATTCTGCTCATTTGATTCAGACTGGTGGGTATTTATTTTTGGAAAACATTTGCTTAAAAGTGGAAACCTTGTATTTTATAATGGCAGTGATGAGTTTATCTGAGGTGAATGTGAATAATTTTGTTTATTTAATTTGGCTGACAACTCGGATAATAACTTGTATTTGTCATTTCTCTTTTGAGGGTTTTCACCTGTTTACTGCCCACGAAAGAATGGTAAATAAAAGACAAACAACTGATCCCATGGCTGTTTATTGAGTGAAATCCAGTTACGATCTTCATGTGGAGGGACTGTCCTTTTCAAGTGGGGAATTGCACAAGAAATAGATCAGAACTTGACACACGCCCTTGTTAGACCGCTGCTCAAGAAACCCAACCTTGATCCCTCCATACTGTCCAACTTCTGCCCAATATCTCACCTGTCACTTCTGTCTAAGTTGATGGAGAAGCTTGTTTTGTCCCAGCTTCAGTCTCACCTCCAACTGCACATCATTGGTGATACATTTCAGTCCGGTTTCAGGTCTAGACATAGCACCGAATCAGCATTACTGAGGGTCAATAATGACATTCTTGGAGCCCTGGACAGTAAAAGCTCTGTGGTTTTGGTGTTACTGGACCTGACCGCTGCATTTGACACCGTGGATCATGCCATCATCATCTCCCGTCTTCAACATGCTGTCGGTTTGCAGGGCGCGGTGCTTAATTGGTTCTCTTCATATCTCACTAACAGAACTTTTTTTAGTAATGCTAAATTACAATTCCTCCTCAGCTGCCCCCTATCATCTGGTGTGCCTCAAGGATCTATTCTCGGTCCTACTCTATTTTCACTCTATGTGCTGCCACTTGGTCAACTCATCTCCAATCACAACGTTCAATTCCATTTCTATGCTGACGACCTCCAGATCTACCTTCCTGTGATTCTGAGTAATCGTTCTGCGCTGGACCCTATCCATAACTGCCTTCAGGACATCAAACAGTGGCTTTCACAGAATTTCCTTAATTTGAATGAAGGAAAGACTGAGTACATCCTGTTCAGCCCGGACTCACCTAACAGCTCTCTCAATTTTGGTCCTCTAATTCCTCAGTTTGCACCCACTGTGCATAACCTAGGTGTTATTTTTGACAAAAGTATGCAATATGACAAACAGATTAGTTCAGTTGTGAGGGCGAGCTTTTACCAGCTAAGACTCCTCAGTAAGGTAAAACCATTCTTGTCAAGAGCTGACCTTGAAAAAGCCATTAATGCCTTCATCAGCTCGAGGATAGTCTACTGCAATGCCCGTTACACTGGACTTAATCAATCACTACTCAATCGGCTTCAACTGGTACAAAACGCGGCAGCACGTCTTGTCTTCTATACCTCCAAATGCTCACACATCACCTCAGTCATCGGTTCGCTCCACTGGCTTCCTGTGCGGTTTAGGGTGGAGTATAAGATCCTGCTGTTTGTGTACAAGGCCATCAATGGTCTGGCCCCTGCCTACCTCGCCGAATTCGTAACGGTCTATCAACCAGCCAGAACTTTGCGTTCCTCTGAACACACCTCTCTGGTCATTCCCAAGTTCAAATATAAAAAGTTTGGAGGCAGGTCATTTGCTGTCCAGGGCCCAAAGCTGTGGAACGCACTTCAAGCACACTTATGAAGCATCACCATGTTGAGTGTTTTTAAATCACAGCTGAAAACACATCTATTCAGACAAGCTGTTAATACGTAGCCTCCGACTCGACTGCTATTTTTACGTACATTTATGTTTTTATATATTGTTGACTTTTGATGTTTTACTGGAAAGTGCCTTGTGCACCTTTTGGATGTTGTAAGACGCTCTACAAATCAAATTTGATTGATTGATTTGATTGATCTCGATGCCGAACTGCCATCTGCTCAGATTGAGCTAGGATCAACCATTCGTCGATATAGTATAATACGCGAATGCCCTGGAGTCTCAGAGAAGCCAGAGCTGCATCCACGCATATTATAAAGATGCGGGGTGATAAACCTAGGCCGAATGGAAGAACCCGATACTGGTATGCTTCGCCCCTGAAAGCAAATCTCAGGAACCTCCTGTGATGATGATGGATAGATAAGTAAGCGTCCTTCAAGTCTATTGTGACAAACCGGTCCTCGGACTGAATCTGTGACACAATCATATTAGCGTAAGAATACTTTGAACTTGAGATTCTGAAACCTGCTGTTTAATTGACGCAGATCTAGAATAGGACGCAACCCTTAATTCTCTTTCGGAACAATGAAGTACCCGGCTGAAAAACCCTGACTGTCTGCTGGGAGGAGGAACCCCTTCTATAGCTCCTTTTGCAGAAGTGTCAGTACTTCCTGCTCCATAACCAGAGCCTGCTCGGGGTCCACCACTATGGGTAGGACCCCCTAGAAATCTGGGCGTACGAGAACCGAACTTAATTCTGAAACCCTCCTTGAGAGACCAATTTCTCAAAACCGTCCCTGCCCCGGAGGAACTTTAGCGTCAGGACTTCTTGTCTAAGTTTTATTAGAGATAAGGACAGTCCACAGATCTTGCCTACCTCTAACTATCTTAGTTCCTACGACCCTCCTTGGAGGATCTTTGGAAAAAGCAGGCACCTTGGCGCCCTGAAATGGTGAACTGGCAGGGAAATCAAACTGACTGCTCTACGACCCCCCTCGGAGGATCGTTTGGGGGCGCTGACACCTCGGTGTCCTGAAACGGCGAACCGGCAGGAAAACCGAACTGGCAGCATTGCGACCCTCTTCAGAGAGTTGCACCCCATAGGGCGCTGAGGAGAAACGATTTCTCAAAACTGTCCCTACCCCCGGAGGGGACCACCCTCCGAAGCCTGCAGCCTCGGCGTCAGGGCTTCTTCTTCCAAGCTTTTTTAGAGATAAAACAGTCCTCAGATCCTGCTCCCGCCCAGCAGTCTCAGGAACATTAGATCGGTGAGGAAGAAACCTCTGGAACGCCGCTGAATAGTTTATTCCTTCGTTTTTTGGAAACCGGAGCTTTCAGAAGAACAGACATATTTTATGTTTATTTTTCTTTACATCAGAAAAACTTAATATATATCACTCCGTGGCCACCAGCAGGAAACAACTGAACTGGCAGCGCTGTGACCCTCCTCAGATATAAGTTTTCGTTATATTCTCACTCTCAAAATGTTCGGCTGGCCAGTAAATATTTAACTCGGCAACAGCAGGACCCGCGTCTCGGGAAACGCGAACCGAACCGTCCTCCACGAAGAACGCCCGGCGGGAGCGGAGCATCCTCACGGACAGCTTCTCACACTGCTCATAGTCAGTCCCCCTGAGAACTGACTGTTGGCATGCTCCACTCCCAAACAAGCTGATGTGTGTGTCCCCACTCGTGATATAACCTGGGCAGGGAACAACACAACACAACACAACTAAATTTAGTTTGAAATAGTCACGTAATAAGCAGTTACAGAAAGTAGGTCACGGAAACTTTCCATGCCAAGCACAGACAGATATGCTGCGTCACAAATGAATTCGGGGTCTGCCTCTACACTAGCATCAATTTCTTCCATTCACAGAAGCAAAACTAATTATTAAAGTTCTCACCGGCTGCCACTTCGATGTATTTAATGTGTGTGCACTTTGTCTGTGTCCAGCTGGTCAGTTTTCGGCAGAGCTCGTGTCCGACTCGTCTCACACATCAACTCTTTTTTTTCGTTTTCCTCCAGTTTGACTTGACAATACATCATCAATCCTTCTTCCAAAACATGTCTTTGTCTTAACCTGATGATAGGATGTTTTTCTCAACTCTGTGCATGTCTCGTCATATCCATAAATAGAGAATAGTTGTTCCGAGTACTTTGACACGTGTATGGTGTGGAGTGGCTTAAATTAATTGTCAAGAAACATAGATATGGAGCTATGCTTCAATGTCCATTATATATTGTGAAGTCTCATTTCATTATGGTTGTTGTAGCGCTGTGCTGGAATTTTTCAAGAAAGTACCTACGTGTCTATTAATGCGTAGCCTATTCACCTTTTTCCTATGCCTCATGACACTTTGCACAAATGATGGATGTAACTTCTGTTAAACTGTAAACAGCTAGCGAAAGGTTCGCTCAATGAACTCAATAATATTTTCAAAAACTAGGTACAATGAGTTGACATTATTCCACTCACCCTTTAACCATCGAACATTAAAAGAACATTGATTAAAAGTATTAACAAATTATTTCAGCAGACCATGAATAACCCCTGATTATTTCCGAAGCAATTACTGTAGTCTGTAACATGTGTTGCATTAATCAAAAATGTTCATTAGCAGCAACATTGGGTATTTAATATTTCAAAGTTTTGTTACTTTGACAGACAACAAATATTGTATTTGCCTGCTTTAAAAAGTAAACACTGCTTATAGGGATTAGAAGTGAAAAGAGGAGACAATTAGGATACATTTTAAAGCATCCGTGAGAAAACAAACCTGGAAATAGACGTTAGGATTTGGGGAGAAAAATTCTTGTTATACCATGTCACATTAAAATAAGCATTACATTATTCTCTTGATTTCTAAAAAATAAAAAACAAGGACATTTCACAGCTCATTCAGTCTAACTTACAGATATGGATTATTTGTAGCACAAACGTATGATTTGAAACTGTAGTCTTTTTGAGTGGAACGTTCCCAAACTGGAGATTTGTTATTAATAAAACACAGGCAGGTTTAATTTGCAAAATCCAAATTTGTACTCACACTTAAAAACACAGAGGGAGAACTATAACAAACAATCTCTTGCAACCTTGCACCCTGAACACAAAGTTGTTTTCTTTCCTCTTATAGGCTCATCTGCTTTTATGTACATAGTAGGACGCTTTGTTGCAACGCTAAAAAACAATTTGTACGAGTGAGTAAAAGGTGGCTAATTTGTACAAATTCCTACGACCACACTTGTATGAATTCGTACGATTTGTCTAAACCCCAGAGATGGGTAGGTTTAGGGGCGGGGTCAGGGGTAGGCCATTCGTACAAAGTAATACGAATTGGGCAACTTGAAAAATATATACGATTTAGCAAAGATCGAATGAGGTCATATGAATTTGTACACATTTTATGAGGTGGCTAATTCGTACGAATTCATACGACCTCACTCGATTTTTGCTAAATCGTATATTTTACGAGTTGTATTGAGGATTGCTTTGAGATCGGGTTGGCTTTATTAGTATGCTGTTTAGGCTACTGAGTTTGGTCTTTTAATATCACTAATTTAGCATTTTCTTTATAACGGTTTTCGGAAAACGCTCAATGCTTTGCGTTCATATTCTTTACTCATCTGCAATGATTTGCATATTGTGACGATAACCGACCTTCTCATCTGAGGTGCTTCAGCACTCAAACACCGAATTCGCTTCACGCATCAGTTAACGGTAATACAGTGCGTGATAAAATGCAAGATAAACTAAAAAGCTGTTCTACGATGTAAGTTTTAAACAACCAACATAAATAATCAGTTTGCAAATATCCATCAAAGCTCAGCTTTGGGAAGGGAAAATATACAGGTCAAGATAAAGAGACTGAGAGAAAAAGAAAGAGAGAAGGTGATGGATATGTGAGAGGAAGAGCAGGTATTGCATACTGTGCCCAGAATAAGATTAACATTATTACAATGGATTCTTATTTAACACAGATATACTGCATCTATTCTTATATACATTTATATATACAGTATCTCACAATAGTGAGCACACCCCTCATTTCAGCAAACATTTTAGTATATCTTCTCAATGGACAATACCATAGAAATTAAACTTGGATATATTTTACAGTAGTCAATGTGCTGCTTGTATAGCAGTATATATTTACTGTCCTCTGAAAATAACTCAACATACAGCCATTATTCTCAAAATATCTGGCAACAGGCTACGCAGTTTCTCCATTGGGGCCTCAGCCGCTTCCTTTGTGGTGCATCTGTGGTAAGAGACTGAGCCATTTGTGTGTGCCGTGATGCAGTCATTATTCAAATTGAAAATATATTTAATTCATCATATTTAAAGATATCCAAAATACATTTGTAGATATCTGAAAGTGATATATTACTTGTCAAATTATCATTGTAGATATATTAAATTGGATTTTTGACTAGACAAAACTTAGAAAGAGATCTTGAATTGGAATTATTCCTAGTCAAATCTCATTTAAAGATTTCTGCTATTTTATTCTGGATATCTCAATCTGAATGTTGAGTAGGAAGACCTTTCTTTAGAGATATCTGCATTTAGCTTTGTGACATGGAAGATGTAGATATCTGGAATTAACATTTTTACTAGTCAAAATTAATTTATAGATATCTAAAACATGCATGCAAATACACAGTTGCTAAGCCCCACCTTAAACTGGCTCTTAGGACAACAACACCACTGCATAAATTTAAGTCTAAACTCAAAACCCATCTGTTTAAAAAATATTATCCGTCATGACATGTTTTCTTGACATGTTTTTCTTAACCAGTTTCCTTATACCTATGCTTCAGCTGCCGATCTTCCATGCTGTCTGTCTTGTTTTGTTTCTGTTTCTGTTTGTATTCCACTTGCAAACCGTTATGCAATTGCACTCGCTCGTTTCTTGAACTGGGCAAATGTCTATTGTCCAAACGTATTGTTTGTTTTTTACTGTCATTGTGATGATTAATGTTGTTTTTATTTTATTTTTTGATTATTGTTTCTGTTTACTACACTTGCATTGCGAAACGCAACTGCGATCGCTTGGACTGAGCAAATGTCTATTGTCCATTCATGTTTGAAATTATTGTTTGTTCTCTACTGTTATTGTGAAGCGTCCTTGAGCTTGGGAAAGGCGCTATATAAATTAAACATATTAGTATTATTATTATTATTATTATTATTATAAAACATTTTATTGACCAATCCTGCCTTGAAAACAGGTGTCATTCAACATTGTCTAAGAATTGTATAATAAATGTCCTGCATCTTTGGGTCATTATAAAATTATAAATCTTTATACAGAAGTAATTGAAAGGTATTCAAATGTAGCTGGGGCATATGTAAAATTGACATAAGGTATGAAGAGAAGACTCACTAAGTTTTTTTGTCCTATTAAATATCATTAAGTAGGATAATGTTCAGATGTGTAAGCTTTGGATTAAATTGTGTTAGCCTCACGAACACATACAATTCTAAGGATTTGTATACATCTCATGTCTGGTGCAATATTTATATCATCCAAGTGGATGCTGCACACGGGTGGTGGTTGAGGAGAGACCCCGACATGATTGTAAAGCGCTTTGCGAGTACATGAAAAGCGCTATATAAATCAATCAATCAATCGTTCGTTCGTTCGCCATAATTTCAAAACAACTATTCAACGCACTTGCAGAAACCGCAGAATATAACCAGCATGGATCTCTTGCTAAAAATACAATACTCCCACCTTGTTGGCTATATGACACGAGTAAACCTGTAGCTATCGCTATATATAACACAAATTACTAATCCGTCTAGTCCATCCTTCAGACGAGACCTTACCCCGGATGTCTTTCGAAAGAGTAGGGGTTTAACTATATTTAATGATATAAATGTAATGAATTATTATTTATAATTTAGTTAAACTTTAAAGGGCACATAACACACACAGTTTCTGCCAATCTCATGTTAATCTTGAGTACCTATATTATATTTCATCCTTCATATCGCTGAAGAGTCTTTAGTTTTATCAGATTTATAGAAGACAGATATACTGTACTGATTCTTTCCGAAAACAGCCGAGCTCCTGGAGGCATGCCGTGGGCGGAGCTAAAGAGTCACGCACAATACATAATTTTATACCTGGATAACTTTTGATTCACTCGTGTTGGTTCGTGCTGTTTACATTATATGTACTTATGTGTCGATTTCCAACAAAACCCAGACATTTTAACATTCAGTTATTTACCGGCTGCAATTCTGACTCATGACCGGGATATTTTATCGCTGGGACCACTCTATCTTTCAGTTTCAAACGATCTGTAAATCCATCGAACTGGGCCTTGTTTATAAAACAATTGTCACTGTAATGCTGGGAAGAAACAAACACACTTGCACAACTCCATTGCTGCTCCGGAAAAACTATACTGCATCCCTTAACGCTGGGTTATTTGCAATGCTTAACAATGTTTTATTTCCCTCAAAACCAAATACACACTTCTTTGGTGACATTGTTGATTTCGTGGTCTAAAAACAAATGACAGCACTGCCGACGTCCTCCGTAACCCAAACGAATCACGTTGAAGGGTGTTGCTCTCGCTCTTGCTCCTGCTCTGGTTGATGTGTGCACACGCTCTTCCAGGAGAAGTGCCCATACAAGGTATTCTGCCCTTTATGACGACATGCAGGGCC
Source organism: Phoxinus phoxinus (assembly GCF_949152265.1). Taxonomy (NCBI): domain Eukaryota; kingdom Metazoa; phylum Chordata; class Actinopteri; order Cypriniformes; family Leuciscidae; genus Phoxinus; species Phoxinus phoxinus. The sequence continues at coordinate 27,901,957 of NC_136889.1, forward strand.
ATACTCTTTCAGAAACTTATACGAATCCTGAAGGACTGTATTTGGCACAGAAATACTGTCATACATCCAACTCATTGTTTGAAACTTTGGCCATGTTTAGATTGAGAATCCAACTCTTTAACAGTGTAAATAAGTCAGAATACAAAAAAATTGCATTAGACATCCCCTTTAATCAACTTTTAATCTTTATAAAATCTTGATTCTGAAGTTAAACTTGTCATCACACATTTCTTTGCACTACATGTGCTGGTCATAAAATTTGAATATCATCAAAAATTTGATTTATTTCAAGAATTCAACTTAACAGGTGAAACTAATATATTATATAGACTCATTACATGCAAAGTGAGATATGTCAAGCCTTTATTTGTTATAATTTTGATGATTATGGCTTACAGCTTATGAAACCCAAGAAATCAAAATCCCAGAAAATTAGATTGAAATCACACAGTAATTACACAGTAATACCATGGTCATTGAACCAGGTTTTGGTTCTTTTGGCAGTGTGTGCTGGTGCAAATCCTGCTGGAAAATGAAGGAAGCAAGAAGTGCTCTGAAAATGTCCTGGTAGACGGCTGCGTTGAATTTGGATTTAATAAAGCACAGTGGACCAAAGTCCTCTTTTCTGATGAGAGCAAATTTTGCATCTCATTTGCAAATCCAGCCGATGACATGGCTCCCCAAACCAACACAGACTGTGGGCATCTTGGATTGTGTGCCTCTCTATTCTTCCTCCAGACTCTGGGACCTTGATTTCCAAATGAGATGCAACATTTGCTCTCATCAGAAAAGAGGACTTTGGTCCACTGTGCTTTATTAAGATAGCACACGTACATCACGGAGACGTCTATTTGATGTGCGTGTTTACATCTCGAAGATGTATTTTTTAGAGTGTTTGCTCATCTGCAAAACGTCTATAGGACGTCTCCTGTCCGATGTCAAATAGACGTTTAGAAGATGTATTTAAGATGTAATGATTTAGAATGTATGTTAAAACTGACATCTTAAAGATGTCTATCAGATGTAAGATGTAAGACAGATGTAAAGATGTAAACAGCAGATGCTTTCCAGATGAAGTGATCTTTAAAAGACATCTTGCAGACGTATGTGTGCTGTGTAACTCATACATTTAAGTTACTTACGTTTTCATACAAACATTTCACTCTGTTTGAGACTTCCACTGCAGACTCGTTTCAAAGAATTCAAACCTTAAAATGAATAACATTTTTATATCAGGTATATTTACATATTTATCAGGTAATACTTATTTGATCGCCGTGGGACACAAAAGGCGTTTTTTCAGATACAAATAGAAAATAGACCAAAAAGAAACATACATTTAAAAAAGACATCTTTAGAATCCATATATGACTGCGAGGAACAGATCTAAAATCAATTCTTTATCCAGCGATTATCTCTATTCTCAACAGTGACTGTAAACAAATCTCGCACTTCTAATGAATTCAAAATTGCCGCCTCAAAAAGCTAGACACTACACGTTTTACGGCAGAGATCAAACACTCATTTGCTGCATCTCAATTTGTAATAGTACACCCTAAACGTGTGTAGGCCTACTCTTTTTGTGAAGAAAAAGTAGACAAACTTTGGGACATACTATCACATCATACAATTGCAAATACTTTCATGCGAAGATGTATAATAATGTATTATAATACAATTAAAAGTAAATGGCCAAACTGATCTTTGTAAGAGTCCACATTGTTATTGCAGATGGAATATAAAAGGAATAACATTTAAATATATATATTTTTTATCAGGTTAAACTTTGATTAGTCACTTAAACCTTTATCTGAACCTCTCACCTTCAGTCGTGCATATCCACCAGGTTTTGTAGTTTTTTAACACTTTTTACTTGTGTTTGTAGTTCCTCCTCCAAAGCGCAATGGGTTGTGGCCAATATTAGCCTTTAGAGTGAGCACGAATCCAGACTTCAAAAGTCCACCGAAGTACTTTCTTAGGTAAGTACACTGTAATTACACGTAAGTGCACGTACTGAAAATTAAAGAGCAAATTAACTAATATATGTTTAAAGTGTTTCTGCCCTCCTTAAAAACTCATATGAGTGTGTTTGACATTTTAACACATTAAGTTATTATATAAAAAAGCAATGTACATTTATTTTTTAATAATAAATAATAAATAAATAAATATATATATATATATATATATATTAAACATCTTCCACAGAGAAAAAACAGCACTTTAATCATTGTCCCTGTTGTAAAGTTAGGCTAAAGCTACTATTTTCTTGCAATTGTTACATTAAATTACCGATGACTGATTTAAAGGATAAATGTTGTTTTTTATATATATATATATATATTTAAATTAATGCATTTAGGTTGATTTTTGACTCTGTGATTCCTTACTTAAAGGAACACTTCACCCATTTGCATTAGACTTTGTATCTTTAGAAACCCAGTCACATTTTCGAACGGTCATGGTTTATTCCCTTATTTTCCCCTGAGATGGGAGAAATAAGGATTTAAGTGTTCCACTTCCTGCTTTTTATGACGCAAAAATCATCATTTTGCGTCATAAAAAGCAGGAAGTCAAATTTCTTTGAATAAGGGTAAGACTACAAACACTAGCTCATCATTTATCCAGTAGAAGGCGCTAGATCTGCATGTTTTCAACCCGCCCATAGAGGGATCTCACTCACAGAATGTACATATAGTGTCAGCCATTCTTTATTTGGAAGCTAAGCTAACAGTTTCTTATTCTGTGGAGAAAGCGGAGTAGTAGGGGTTACCATCCTCTTTTTCCCGGACATGTCCGGCCGTCGAGATCGTCCAAAATTTCCGGGATTCGGCTTTTGCTTTCTGCAGTCACTTTCATTGTTTACATGCACACCTTTTGTTTCAATCTAACTGAATTCATTCCGATTGGTGAATCTGAATGTAGTGTTTACATGAACGCTAAACAAGTGATCGGTTGATGTGCGTTTTAACATTGCTAAGAAAATTCCCGCTCCTCCGTGAGAGATACGAGACCGGTGCGTCTCACAGGCGCCGGCGCCACTCATCAGTAATCACGGCACCGGGCTCGCATCGTTCACCCACGGCCGTCAGTCTCGTTCCTGCTCGTCACAGTAAACATAATGAATGGCGACTGTAGAACGCAAAAGCCGCGAATCCTGGACATTTTGGGCGACATCAAAATACCGGGCAGACTCACGGAGACTCACTAGTAGCATAGCCTTGTTGTTTACTGCGATCTCTTACCGGTAGGCGTGGCCTTCTAGGGCAGCGAAGCAAGTGCATTCTGGGAGTTGTTGTCTTTCATCCCCATAAGCCAAAAATAAATATGCTGGCTTTTCTCAGTCTAGAAGGCTCCAAATTCAAAAATAATTTCACATTTCTTCTACATAAATGACCCATTTTAAATACACATTCATCTTTCCAGAGGTGAAGTGTTCCTTTAAATGAAACCAGTTAATTTAGGCCTTGATGTTACATATTATAGGTTACCATTTTTTCAATGTGCCAAATTAAATACTTGCTGCAGCGACGAACAAGAACACATACAATGTAGATAAGTCGCATGTTCCAACATTTCCATCTACCTGTTTTTATGTGCATTTTTAAGTATCGCATCAGAAAGGATTGATGAAAACGCCCAATTTCTGAAAAAATACCTTAATTCGCAAACAAGTTTTTATGCTCGCTTGAGGTGGTTTTTGACTTGTGCGAAAAGGAATCAATCTGAATAATAGGAGATGGAAAGACATTCGCCAAATAAATTCTGATGTAGCGAACATTAAACTAGAGACCTGCGCAGGACGGATTTGCGCAGACATCTCCCCTTTCCCACCCGCAAAAGACCGCTTAAAAGTATAAATAGATGTTTTATTTGTCCATGAAATAGCTTACTTTCAAGTTATGTGTCATCACAACCTACACATCAGCATAAATGCTCCCGATAATTTATTTGTTATTAAAGCATCAACATTCAAAAACCACTGAGACGTAATGCAATAACAGAAAAACAGAAATAGCCAAACAGCAGAATATATAGCTACTATTTTTGATATGGAAAAAAAGAAAATAATTGCACTGGCTATGGCATTTGGCCTTGATAAAAACTGTCACTTCTCAGAGAACGACAGGACTGAATATCTTCTGATTGGTCCACTGTTTTGGAACTGACATGTTTTACACGGTGTGTAAAAGTTGAAATTATTTTAACTTGACACTGCGTCTTAAAGCGCTCTTGTGTGAGACACTGCAAAAGACACAAGACGCACGCACAACAACCATACACGCGTGTGTATACATATATAAAATATATGGAAAATAATGGAAAAGTAGTGCAATGGAATGTTATTGTTCCTAAAAAAATATTTTTTGTATATGGTCACCCTTGTGAAAAAAAAGTGCACTTTAGTGTACTTTTATAAAGTGTACTTATTACAAAAATAATATACTTTAAAAGTATACACTTAAGTGTGAATTAAATGCAATCTTTTGGGCGCACTTAATGCACATTAAGTATAATTAATTTCAAATTTATTACATATTAAGTTGAAATAAAATGCAATAAGTTGCCATTAAGAGTGATTTTTTGGAACAACTTAAGTGGGACTTTAATACAACTTTATATCTACTTTCATTACTGCTTCTAATGTCTTTAAAATATACTTTAAGTGCACTACACAATTTACTGACACGCAATTAATGTGAACTAAAATATACTTTAATGTCAGTTAAAAATACACTTAAGTGTGAATTAAATGTATTGTTTTGGGCGCACTCAATGCACATTAAGCGTAATTAATTTCAAATGTATCACATATTAAGTTGAAATAAAATGCAATAAGTTGCCATTAAGAGTGATTTTTTGGAACAACTTAAGTGGGACTTTAATACAACTTTATATCTACTTTCATTACTGCTTCTAATGTCTTTAAAATATACTTTAAGTGCACTACACAATATACTGACACGCAATTAATGTGAACTAAAATATACTTTAATGTCAGTTAAAAATACACTTAAGTGTGAATTAAATGTATTGTTTTGGGCGCACTCAATGCACATTAAGTATAATTAATTTCAAATGTATCACATATTAAGTTGAAATAAAATGCAATAAGTTGCCATTAAGAGTGATTTTTTGGAACAACTTAAGTGGGACTTTAATACAACTTTATATCTACTTTCATTACTGCTTCTAGTGTCTTTAAAATATACTTTAAGTGCACTACACAATATACTGACACGAAATTAATGTGAACTAAAATATACTTTAATGTAATATACATGTACATCGTTCGTTATATAATTAAATACATTTATAATTAAAAACAATTATAATAAAGTTGTCATTTAGTACATTTCAAATTTTAATAAAAAAAAAATCTCTTAACCTAGTTACAATCAAAAGAAACACTATACATAAACACAAACAGTTACAACACTTTAACTCCTTTAGAAAGAGTCTGGAGGACAATGAAGCTTATATGCACAATCATTTTCTTCCTCAAATACAAAGGTACCTAAACATCACAGAAAACATTATGCATTTTTACATTTTCAGAAAACATTCTGTATGATATATAAAATTGTTTTGTTGTAATTTACTGGTACTACTACTTTTGGGGTAATTTGGAATTTGGTCCCCATAAAAAAAAAAAAATACACATACACACACACACACACACACACGCACGCACGCACGCACGCACGCACGCACGCACCTAATATTAACAAAGATGAATAAATACAGTAAATAAATTGTTCATTGTTAGTTCATTTTTGCTAATGTATAAACTAATGTTAGCAAATGAGACTTAATATTAAAGTAAAAATATTAAAGCTCTTAAAACCTTTACTAGCACCAACAGGACCAAATGGTTTCTTCTAAAATCTTACTCAATTACAGTGAATGTAAGTTTGTCTAAAAACAAAAAACAAAACAAAATCTGAAGAACTCCAACGGCATAAAAACAAGAAAACCAAAATCAACTCAATTGAATGAAAGTGATAGATATACAGTTGCGCTTTAAAGTTTATATACACCTTGCAGTATCTGCAAAATGTTAATAATTATAGTAATAAGAGGGATAACAAAAAATTGTGTTCTCTTTTTATTTAGTACTGCCCTGATGAAGCAGTTTATTCATTCCCCAATCAAATGTCAATACATTTTCGTCATAGTTGTCGTCATTTAAAACTGGTTTTTATTTAGTTATCGTCTCGTTTTCGTCTGTGAAAAAATGTCGGTGACGAAAATAATGATACAAATTATTTGTCATTAGTAACATTGCAAGATTGCTGTGGATGAACACCAGTTGTTTGAAACAGCTTTGGCCGCTACAATGAACGAGTTAGACTTTTATCTAAAAGAGGAACCGAAGACGGTGCTCGAAACGTTCCTTTGTAAGAAGGATGTTTTTACTGTTTTGCCGGCAAGAGTCTAATCTACCAGTTAGCTCCGCTGGTAGCTAGGCGTATGGGGCTTAGTTGTGATTGGTCGTACTAGTATTATCCAATTGCGTGCAGTGAGATTTTCAAATACATGCTTGGTGCCGCCCCTCGAGTTGGGTGATTTATATTACTCAATGCCAGACCCTTAAAGGGTTAGTTCACCCAAAAATGAAAATAATGTCATTAATGACTCACCCTCATGTCGTTCTAAGCCCGTAAGACCTCCGTTCATCTTCGGAACACAGTTTAAGATATTTTAGATTTAGTCCGAGAGATTTCTGTCCGTCCATTGAAGCTGTATATACAGTATACTGTCCGTGTCCATAAAGGTAATAAAAACATCATCAAAGTAGTCCATGTGACATCAGTGGGTTAGTTAGAAGTTTTTGAAGCATCGAAAATACTTTTTGGTCCAAAAATAACACAAAATAAGACTTTATTCCGCATTGTATTCTCTCCCGGGTCTGTTGTCAATCTGCGTTCAGGACTCCGCAGTGACGCTGTTGACGTAAGACGCTGATGACGTGTTATCTGGTGCGCCCGAGCTTCGTTTACAGTCTGAGGGAGACGCACGCTATATTCAAGCTATTCTACATTGTTTGCGTGGATATCATTTTTTTAATGGTGCGTAAATGTGCATGTCGCGGATGAGACACTTTTACAGCGTGCGTTTCCCTCAGTCTATAAATGAAGTGCGGGCGCACCAGATAACACGTCATCAGCGTCTTACGCCATCAGCGTAACTGTGAAGGATTGACAACAGACCCGGGAGAGAATACAATGCTGAATAAAGTCTTATTTTGTGTTATTTTTGGACCAAAAAGTATTTTCGATGCTTCAAAAACTTCTAACTAACCCACTGATATCACATGGACTACTTTGATGATCTTTTTATTAACTTTATGGACACGGACAGTATACTGTATATACAGCTTCAATGGAGGGACAGAAATCTCTCGGACTAAATCTAAAATATCTTAAACTATGTTCCGAAGATGAACGGAGGTCTTACGGGCTTAGAACGACATGAGGGTGAGTCATTAATGACTTTATTTTCATTTTTGGGTGAACTAACCCTTTAATCTTTCGGATTTGGGTCTGGATTTCCAGGCTAGCAGTTCCTGGATGTTAAAGTTGAATTTACTGTCCAATTCGAACCACTGAATTTGCGAAGCGGAAACATTTTTTTGACCGAAAATCACCTGTTAAATATTATAGGTTGTATTTTTAAACCATCTGAATATTTTTGAAGTAAAATATTAAAGGTGAATATGGATTATTGGATTTTTAATAATGAAAATGGGTTTGAAATGTTTTTAATCGAAATATTCACAGCTTAAATTTCAACCCAATGCAAGCCCTAAAAATACAATGCATTAAAATGCAAGCATAGTTAATGCAATGCATTTTTTTTTTTTTTCAAGTAGTGCAATTCAACAGGCTTTTTTGTTTCAAAAACATTTGCCATTATTTTACTTCCATACCCAAGACCCATGCAAACGTTTCCTCATCTTGGCTTGTAAGTTTCAGCTTACCGCGCAAATCTTCATGAAGGATGTTCCTGTATTTACTGGTACCACGGTTGACACAGCAATTCTGCGGCCCTCTTCCTTTGGTTTGATACCTGTAAAATATATGATGATTATAGGGGCATCTGTAAATGCACAGGTGGGAATTTATTACTTACAAATGGAGAAGATTTAAAGTACTTAAAAGCTATAGGGATAGTAAGTGACTTGATAGCAGTGTTTCAGCTTGATCAGGGTGTGCTGTCTGTGCAACAATTCATGACAAATTATGTAACGTTAACATCACCTCATCAATAAAGGCCTGTGATTCCACACCGCTTGCACTGTATCTCCAATCACAAATGAACTGATCCTGCAAAATGAACGTGTAACTCCAGATAAGCACAAAAAAATAACATATTCCAAAACAAATAGTAACTGAACAACTCACTCTTCAAATGCAAAAATAAAAAAATAATGCTACATTACAAGCATTATTTCTAGAGTGATATATTAAATATTTATGGTGGTTATAACATTGATTATATGTATTAAATGTATATAAATGTCTTCGAGTGTTACAATATTGGATCTGTATTTAGCAAATTTGTCATTTAGTAATGTTTAAATGATTTAAAAAGTCGGTTTAATTAAATTATATATTTTTTCAGCAGCCAAATTCGTCGAACACACCCACACGCGAACAACATATTATGATGTAAGAAATTATTAGAATGCAATCATAGATAAATTATTGAAAAACTGATTAATTCACCTCCCGAGTCTATTGCGTCTGTCTGCGATGAAAATAATGTAATGTGTTACACTCTTAATCGCAATAACAACTGCCATGTTACGGTGAAAATTTTAAAATAAAGAAAGCATCAAGATATACTTGACTCATTATTGCAGTATAACGTCTCATCTGTAATCAAACGTGGTGTGGCGTTCTCTTCCTGATTGCGCAGCTTCAGGTTCCTTTCCTCACGAATCGCGATTACAGAAACATAACAGTGCATTTTTCAAACTCTAGTGAAGTAGTGCGTCATCGTGACGTAGAATTTCTGGCGCATGCGCATTAAATAAAGTTAATATATTTCATGCATGGTTATATTTCAGCTTTTTCATTTCTGTTCAAACTCATTGTGTTGTTAGACTCTGTAAGTTCACAAAACTTGATTCATTCACCTAACTAAAAGTCAATCATTTTTATAGTGTAGTGTAGTGTAGTCTAATTTAAATTAAATGTATTTTAACTGAATTTAAATGCAATTTAATTTTGTTTAGATTTGTTTAACTTTGCTCACAACTAAATGTGTTTAATTTACTTAGATCAACATAATGATATTAAAAGTATTCTCTACACAGATGTAAAGTACAATACATTAATATTACATTAAGAACTCCTCTCATAAATTACATTTTATTGTCAAATATTATGTAGAAAACTGACACTTTTAATTGAGTTCATAGAGCAGAAGCTGGTGATAAAAATGTCAACAATAAGTTGTACTGGAGTATACTGTATAAACAAATGTATTGCAGTTTAGAGGAAAAATACATTTCAAGTGCATTAATGCACACAGTATATATTATAGACTAAACACATTTAAAATACATCAACAAAATAATTTTGGACAACACACTTGAGTTGAAATTAAAAACAATTATTTTCCATATTTTCCATTAAAATTATTATTTTATTTAGTATATTAGTCAATACATCAAAATAACTGTTTAAGTAAAACTTAATTAGACATTATAACAAAGTGCATTTGTAAAAAGTGCACTTAAGTGTGTTTATAAATATTGTGATGAAAGTGTACTTACTTTATGTTAAACTTATTTAGACATTATAACAAAGTGCATTTGTAAAAAGTGCACTTAAGTGTGTTTATAAATATTGTGATGAAAGTATACTTACTTTAAGTTAAACTTAATTAGACATTATTACAAAGTGCATTTGTAAAAAGTGCACTTAAGTGTGTTAAGAAATATTGTGATGAAAGTGTACTTGCTTTAAGTTAAACTTAATTAGACATTATTACAAAGTGCATTTGTAAAAAGTGCACTTAAGTGTGTTAAGAAATATTGTGATGAAAGTGTACTTGCTTTAAGTTACACTTAATTAGACATTATTACAAAGTGCATTTGTAAAAAGTGCACTTAAGTGTGTTAAGAAATATTGTGATGAAAGTGTACTTACTTTAAGTTAAACTTAATTAGACATTATTACAAAGTGCATTTGTAAAAAGTGCACTTAAGTGTGTTAAGAAATATTGTGATTAAAGTGTACTTGCTTTAAGTTAAGCTTAATTAGACATTATTACAAAGTGCATTTGTAAAAAGTGCACTTAAGTGTGTTAAGAAATATTGTCATTAAAGTGCATTCCCTTTAAGTACACTTAAGTGGTATTTAATTTGAACTATATTATATTATCTGCAAGTGCACTTTTCAAAAAGTATACTTTTATGATATTAAGCACAAAAAAAGTACGCTTTCAATACAATTAAGCACACTTCTTTTTCACAAGGGCAGTGATATCACAGCTCCCTAATTATATTTATTATTTCTAAGGAGAGGAAATAGATAGTGTTCACTTTAATGGCACACATTGAGAACAAACACACAATATGGGTTTTGTGCGATTTAGACAAAATGGGTTGGAGAATGACGGCACAGGTCCCAAATCATATTTGTTATCTGCAGAAGGACAATAGCTATAGTGTTTGTTTATAAACGGCACAAACCAGCACAAACCATGCTCAAACTAACTGGTTCAGGGCAATTTGAATGACATGGGGTGGAGAGAGACATCACACAACCAAAAAAATTATGTTCAATATCTCAAACACCGAACCAACACAAATGTTCATTCTTGCGGCACATATTACACAAGTTATATGTTGCGGCACATATTACACAAGTTATATGTTGCGGCACACAAGTTCCTATAAATATTTAGGCATATGGTTGGACGAAAGATTGGCGTTTGACATACATATCAACAAGTTGTTGAAGAAGCTTAGGCCAAAATTATATTTCTTTTATCGATTAAAATATTGTTTCCCCTACGAGGCCCGAAAGAAAATAATAGAGAGTGCTTTTTTAGCAATAATCGATTACGGTGATCTTTTATATATGCACGCAGCTACATCGCTATTAAAAAAAATAGACTCTGTGTATCATGCAGCCTTACGTTTTATCACTGGCGCAGAATCACGGACGCATCATTGTATTCTATATGCTTCCCTATCATGGTTACCTTTACATCAAAGGAGAAAGTTACATATGTATTTATTTATCGCAAAAGCCCTGTTAGGGAAATTACCTTTTTATATTTCAAATCTTCTTAATTATTATAAAAACACTTACTCTACTAGGTCAGGGTCTCATATTCAACTAAAAGTCCCAAGGGTATCGACAGAATTCGGCAAAGGCGCTTTTTCATTTTATGCTCCTTGGGCTTGGAATGAACTGCAAAATGTCCTCAACTTAGATGTACTTCCAACCCTAAGCACTTTTAAATGTCTCTCACAAAATGTTTTAACAGACACTTGTAAATGTTACAATTGATTTGTTTTTACTTTAGTTTTACGATTATTGTGCAATGTGGTGTTGTCTGACTGTTATTTTATATGTGAAACTTGATGTGCTGCTGTCTTGACCAGGTCTCACTGGAAGAAGAGATAGAAATATCTCAATGTGATCTCCTGGCTAAATAAAGGAAATAATAATTACCACAAATGAATGGCATAGTTTTGGGGATTATTAATTTTTATGGTGCCAACTTCACGGAGGTGTCAGTTTAAGATGTTTTTACTTCTGTATAGTATTATGTAGGGAGTTATTATTGGACATTCATATGATAATTCAAATAGATTTTAAAGAACTGACTCCTATTGCTATTTGCAGGTCTGTGTGCACAACACTATACAAAATGTTGTGGAAACAGTACCTCATTACACTGATAGTTGATAGAAACGGTATTTAGTTACTGGAAAAGCTACACTAACAGTCATGTTGCTGAAAAAAAGTAGCATCACTACTTTCAGTGGGTACAGTTACTCCCCAACACTGCATACAATGTGTAAGATTGAACAAATTGTAATATTTATAAATATATACACATCTGTCGACTCATCACCCGTTGAACCCTGGGAATTTCTCAAGGGGGTTACTGCAGAAAGATACATGATTTAAGACCATCTGCACAGGCTGCTCAATTTGTCTGTCTGGTAGATGTCGACTGCGAACAATGATACCAAGTGCATATGGTAGAGAAAAAATAGAAGGTCCCTCTCTTGGTCTCCAGAGGAGCAGCTGCTGGTGTAAAACTCTGGGAGAAAGCAATAAAAGATCTCTCAGATTAGCTGTGAGGTGGAGTTGAAATTGAAATTGATCAACTACAGAGGCTATGAATCTGAAATCAGGAGGGGATGAAACATCATGTCCAAATATAGTGTGTCCACAGTTTCCTTTGCTCCCTGCAATTTCTGTGCCCCACAATATTATTATTGCTAAGAGTTGGAGAAAATTTCCACCATAATCAATATCATTGATCATGACACTTTAAGTAGATTGGGTAATAATGTTTTAAACTATATATATATATATATATATATATATATATATATATATATATATATATATATATATATATTATAAGCTAAGGTATTTTTCCTATAAAATGTGCTTGCAGTACTTTGAAACAGTTCAGCAGAAAAGCAATGCTCCCTCATGGTCAGATTTCTCCTTTTGAAAGAAATGTCAAGAATGCAATATATGTTCCCTCGGATCAATACTGCTCACCTCTGCAAATGATATTAGTGAGCCTAGTAATGCTTTGTAGATTTTTAACCTTTTTTTTGTGAAAGTGCCTCCCCTGAGAGTGCAGGATTGTATGCGACGTGAAATAAAGCATGATGGAAATGGTGGTGGAACAGGATTAAGAAATGCTGCAAGTCAGATTCAAATTAGTACCATCCCTATGAGATCAATGTGTGCCCTTTTCCATAAAGAATCTTTTCCACACAATGATAGGTCATAGTGACCACAGCCTCTAAAAAGGCAAAAGCAGAATCATAAATGTGGTCAAAAATACTATATTTTTCTATAGTTGCCCTCTGACAAAACTTTAAAATCTGATTTGAGGTTAGATACAAGTATGGCACATCCACAAATTGTGCCAGGAACGACGTCTTTGATATATTGTATTTCTAAAATGTAGAAGTGCGCATAAAATTTGAGTACTGCAGGGGATGGGGAAATTTTCAGTGATTTTCAGTGACATTTTTTGCATTATTCTGATTAATAAAAAGTGGGGTTCAAAAGACATGAGTGTATGATTATATTATTATTATATTTTTTGTGTTTGTGGACTATTCCTTTAATTTTTAAAAGTGATTATTTGCTGAGTCAGATTTTCACAAAACGTTCAGATATGTTTCTTATGCTTTCGATACTACTTGTTCCTTTGGGCCAAGACACTCTCACAAATTTAACAGTCTTCTAAAGTATTTCCAAATCTCTAAAGCTTAATAGATCTTTGACCCCTGTTCTCCAGACAGATTCAGCAACTGCAGCATAGATCTCTCAGGTTCTGGGGCATAGTAAATGGATTGCACCCTTCCCAGCTTTTTGTCCGTTAAAGGGCAATTCACATTTCCATTTCAACCAGAACATGAGCAATCATCCTTATTTATACCTCAGTGTTTTCCATTTGCGAAAAGCAGAGGCCGATTTCACAGTGTAGATTGTGGGCATTATTAGCTCCCCAGCCAAATATGACCTTGTTTGTTTTAGTATCTGTGCAAAATCAATTTCGGATCTCTCTATCATTTTGTCCCCCACAACTTGTCAGGGAAGATATGTGGCATCATTTCCACTGCAGATCATGTGTTACAGGGACAATAAAAAGACAATGATGCCCCCTCGTTGCTCATCCTTTCTTTATTGAGATTCCTTGTCCTCAAGACATTTCTTATTGGGCCAAAGAGAGAGGGGCGGTATTTCCATTTAAGCCATTTAAAGTATAAAACCCCTCAATATCTAAAAAGGACTGCAGCAATTTCTAGCTGAGTGTCAGGGGAATGGTTCGCAAGCTCTTAAGACATCCATTCTTATCCCCTCCATTGAGCCATAGGGTGCACTGCCCCCATGATTGTAAACAAAAGGAAAAATGATTGCCTTTTCCTTTAAGGTTAACAGATTAAGCATCGTGGCAGTTTGGACCAAAGGCAAGGTGAAACACCCCTCACAAATTACAGAGATTTATGTTTTGTGTCATCAAGTGAAGTTGCCCCCCTCAATGCCGAAGAAATGTTTGCTATGGTGTCATTAGCGCTCTGTAGCTTTTGGTTACATCTTCTCTTCTCGGTCAAAAGAACCATCACACACTCAGTCAATCTGAGACTGAGTCTGAGGCTTTTGTAATGATGTCAGCTGTGAACATGTGTTATAAGATCTGTCTTTAACATATGATGATGTATTGCTTTGATAAACACCAGCCACCCCTCTGAGCGGTATGGATGTTTTTTGTTCTCCCAAAAGACACCTAGATGATGTACCAGTTGAGTTATGTCCCTCTGTCCTTGCTATGAGCAATTGGCTGTTGCTAGGAAGTCTGGGCAGCAATATACTGTTTATTACTTTGGGCCTCGTCCCTTTTTTTTTTTTTTTACGTGAATTGCAGTTTGCAACCAATTATAATCCTTTAGTGACTTATTTCAGACAAAAACTGGATATTCAGTGAGAAAAAAATGTTGGGCATGACTTCACTTTATCCACTGTGTAGGATAGATGGATTGTAGACACTACAAGCTCACTAGCATATGGACAAGCCAAACTCAACACATTTATCAATTGATCACTGGAAATTAAAAACAGCGATTGTCAAAATTCCATATAAATCGAATTATTGATTCCCTTTGAGCTAAATTTACATTGGAATTGATTAGAAGTGAAAATGGATATGGCATGATTTGTGGATTTGTTTTGTGTGTGTGTGTGTCATCAATACGTTTAATTAATTATACTGGATTCTACATCAGTAAAATTGTTGTGGCTCCCCTGCAGCTATGGTCCCCTAGATTTGTTCCCACCTTTCACCCCATTAGCAGTGGGGTTGTTTAGCCACCGATGACTAATATAGCCTTTGCTCATATGTGCAGATATCATTGTGGGGGAAAAAATCCCATTAGGTTTTATGACAAATAGATAGAATATTTGTTGTTTACAGCCATTAAGTGTTTCCAGGATCTGCATATTTTTATGGCTTTATGATTTGATTAACTCTCTTAATTATTATTCTCATGCACATGGATTATTTTTGCGTTTTTGACACCGGGTAGGGGGGACTTTTTCGGTGAAGCGTTGGCTTGAGACTGACAAATACCGGTGTTAGATAGATGACATCCAGATAGCTATGTTTGCAATGGAAGATCACAACTAATCTAGGCAATAGGGAGGAAAGATTGTCTTCCTGAAAACTAATCAGTCAGAGCAGACTCTCATTTTGCATATGGATTCACAAACCTCTGTGTGGATCACCGGGGATGTTTGCTTGGCTAAGTCATTAAGGCAGAAGCCTTTCAAAGCACACCCGCGTTAATCTGATGTTGAAAGAGGGAAAGAAATGCAATTGGTTTTGGGCAATACGGTAAATTGATGAAACCTTAGAGGAAAACAAAAAGTCCTTTTGGATAGGCATTAATAATAATAGAAATAGTTTCAAAACACTTATAAATGTTTTTGAGTGCACTTTTCTAGGTTAATTAATCATTCAAAAGGAGAGTTCTTAAAGAATCTTCAAGTTTTCAATCTGAGCATGATTGTGAATGAGCTATATGAGATTATACCATGGTCTATCTTTAATACTCAATTCTGATTGGCTGGAAGGTGTGTGTTAAGTAAGGGATCATGTAGTGGAGAGCAGGACACAACCTAACACTTTTTGACACTCTCAGTTTGTATAAATACACTTTGCTTTCAGATACTTTTTCCCACATTAACTTGTACACTTCTAGAATAGAATAGTTCTGGGGCCGTATTCACAAAGCATTTTATCTTACCACTAGGAGTACTCCTAAATCGGACTAAAAGATTTTAGCTAGGAGTGTTCTCTTAAAAGTTATTCACAACGCCTTTCAGACCTACTCTTAGTAAGGAAAAATGACAACTCCTAAACTAAGAGTGAGTCTTCGTTGCTATGGATGACGTCAATTATCATGCACGAGCTTCCTCGCAATGATCACGGTGATTGGTTGTTAGATGACAGGGCCATCATGCGAAACATAACACAGACGCACCAAATCATGGAATTACGACATCTAAATATGTCTGTGTCCTACACAAAATAATAATAATAATGTAATCGAAATGCATATATAATGACATGTTTGTGCAGGCCCCAGTGAAGTGTAATTCTAAAAAGGCAGAGAGAGAGAGAAGTTGTGAATTAAATTAAATTAAATCTAGGTAGCCTAATACCCTAATGAAAACCGCCACTTGCCTAATAATGAAAAACGACACTTGCATTAACACTTGCTTGGTTAATTGACATCCTATTAGCCTAAATAGACTAGCTACTTAAAGCAAGGAAATATTGCTCCTATTTAAGTAATGTAGCCTAATAGTTGAATGACGGCGGATTATGAACTCGCCAAAACGGAAAAGAAAGCCCAACTGGACGCAGGATCAGTTACTGCTGCTGGCCCAGTTGGTGCTGAAAAAAATAAAAATAAAATAAAAGGGAAATTCGGCACTGGGATACAACATCGAGAATTGTGAAGTTTGCATCGAACACAATCTGGGTATTGATGGAATGGGTTTTCTTTCTATTCACAAACACGTCCTCATCCTGACGTGGTGCAATTATTTTAATATGTGTCCCGTCTATAGCACCGACCACACCGGCAATATCCATAAAGCTGGCTTTGTTTCTTTGGAGTTGGCGAATGTCAGGAAAACTTATGAACTGTCGAATAATATGGGGTCTACAGAGTGCATTGATGGTTTGGTGGATGGATCTGCATTACCGATGGCTGGGATATCGCTAGATCGTCGGCATTAGCCTACACAATTGCATTTTCCCCGTTGCCAGGTAGTGAAGTGTTATCAAACATTTCAATTCGGCACTGATTGGGTTGTTGCGATTAGTTGGCGCTGTTATTGCATCCCTCACAAGATCCACAACAATCAGTATTCCCTCAAGGTTAAGGCGGTGTCTTTGTAATAACTCCGTATCATTGGCTGTCTCCAACACACTGTGTCGCGCGGCGATTTTAAGATCCTTTGTGAATAGGTCTTAGTGAGTTAGGAGTCCTCTCGACTTCTTTTAAGCTGTCCCAGACTTAGGTGCTACTTTTAGGGCTAAAATGCTTCGTGAATTACTCTTAGTGAAAAAAATTAGGAGTCCTAAAGTTAGAAGTGACACGCCCATTATTTTTAGGAGTTGCTCCTAAATTCGCCAGTTAGGAGCTACTTTTAGCCTTAAAATTCTTTGTGAATACGGCCCCTGATAATTTGCTACTAAATTAAAATAGTAGCAAATTTGCATAATTTTAAATAAACACCAAACACTTTTTGTGCTAGAAGAGAACTGACCCACCGACTGAGCTTGGTTCCTCCTTTGAGTACAAGTAGAAGTACTGAAAAATAATATGACTCAAGTAAGAGTAAATAAGTAGTTAACTTAAAAACTACTCAAGTAACTACGTTACAAAGTACTTTAGTATTATTTTTCTATTTTTACCCAACATGGGGAGATGCTAGCGATATGGAGCGTTCTGTTTCATTCATACTGGAAGCCCAGTACTAATCAACATTGTGTCATAGAATTTAAGAAAATAATATATTCTCACTCTGTGTTGAGAAGCAACATGAAACTTACCACAGAAGTAATTTCAAACACGATTGACATGTATTTTGATTTTGGAGCAAAACATGATATTAAACTCATAAAATGTAGTGTTTGACGGTATGCTAAACAAACATACTAGCTTTCCCTGTTGTCAAGAGCAATTGTTTTATTACTAATTTTGAAAAGTAAGTCCAGGTAAGATAATTTGAATGCCATCCATCCATCCATCTTCTTCCGCTTATCCGGGGCCGGGTCGCGGGGGCAGCAGTCTAAGCAGAGATGCCCAGACTTCCCTCTCCCTAGACACTTCCTACAGCTCTTCCGGGGGGACACCGAGGCGTTCCCAGGCCAGCCGAGAGACATAGTCCCTCCAGCGTGTCCTAGGTCTTCCCCGGGGTCTCCTCCCGGTGGGACGTGCCCGGAACACCTTCCCAGGAAAGCGTTCAGGAGGCATCCGAAACAGATGCCCGAGCCACCTCAGCTGACCCCTCTCGATGTGGAGGAGCAGCGACTCTACTCTGAGCTCCTCCCGAGTGACCGAGCTCCTCACCCTATCTCTAAGGGATCGCCCAGCCACTCTGCGGAGAAAGCTTATTTCGGCCGCCTGTATCCGGGATCTTGTTCTTTCGGCCATGACCCAAAGCTCATGACCATAGGTGAGAGTAGGAACGTAGATTGACCGGTAAATCGTCACCACGACAGACCGGTACAACGACCGCATTACTGCAGCAGCTGCACCGATCCGTCTGTCAATCTCCCGTTCCATCCTTCCCTCACTCGTGAACAAGACCCCATGATACTTGAACTCCTCCACTTGAGGCAGGAACTCTCCACCAACCTGAAGTGAGCAAGCCACCCTTTTCCGACTGAGGACCATGGCCTCGGATTTGGAGGTGCTGATTCTCATCCCAGCTGCTTCACACTTGGCTGCAAACCGTCCCAGTGCATGCTGAAGGTCCTGGTCTGAAGGGGCCAACACGACAACATCATCCGCAAAGAGCAGAGACGAAATCGTGTGGTCCCCGAACCTGACACCCTCCGGCCACTGGCTGCGCCTAGAAATTCTGTCCATAAATATTATGAACAGAACCGGCGACAAAGGGCAGCCCTGCCGAAGTCCAACATGCACTGGGAACAAGTCTGACTTACTGCCGGCAATGCGAACCAAGCTCCTGCTCCGGTCGTATAGGGACCGGACAGCCCTTAGCAGAGGACCCCGGACCCCATACTCCCGGAGCACCCTCCACAGGCCGCCTCGAGGGACACAGTCGAATGCCTTCTCCAAATCCACAAAGCACATGTGAATTGGTTGGGCAAACTCCCATGAACCCTCCAGCACCCTGTAGAGGGTATAGAGCTGGTCCAGTGTTCCACGGCCGGGACGAAAACCGCACTGTTTCTCCTGAATCCGAGGTTCTACTATCGGCCGTAATCTCCTCTCCAGTACCCTGGCATAGACTTTCCCGGGGAGGCTGAGAAGTGTGATCCCCCTGTAGTTGGTGTAAGAACTGATTTTCCTGTTAAAATAAAACTCACCCTGCAATATAGCCATAAAACGCACCCTGGACAGAAGATCGCAAAGACAGAGCATAGGACATTGTCCTGTCCAAACACTTTTCCCTTATCTCTGCATCCCCCTCTCCCCCTGAGTCAAGTCACCAAAAGTTCACTAAGAATGCCTATATATCACATGTGATGTATCTTGTAAATCCATTGTTTTTCCTTTTCATGTTTGGTATCATTTTAGATGTCTCAGTGTGATTGGTAAAATGGTCTTAATTTCATTGCAGTCATTGGTAATATTAGAAAGATTAAGAACTTAGGAGAATCCTGTGTTCCTCTTTGGGTGATTTCTCTTCAAGATATCTCCCCACTCCCCCGAGACCAGGTGCTACCCCCTGGGGTACAGGAACTGACCCAAAACAAACTCTGAAAATATTGGCACAACCCTTTTGTTCTGGTCTGGGTATTTAAGGCTAGGTAACAGAGCTGTCTTTGGGATCCTGTAACCAGGAAAACCCCCATACAGTGCTGTGTCAGTGTTCTCCCGTTGGAAAACACTCACACACCACTGTGTGTCTCTGTCAGGAATGCATTGCTTACTTTTAGAGTCATCTTTGAGAAATTTATGTCATGCATCTATTATTTCTGAATTGGCTTTTAATTACTTGTGTAATTGGCATGATACATTTATACCTGACAAATAAATGTTACATCTTGATTTATTCTGAAGTTTTCTAAAAATCATTATTTTAGTAGATTATAGGAGGCTAGTGCTACCGCAAATCTTACAGGATAGGTCAAACTAAAGGCGCATGTATGAATGGAGCAGTAGGCACGTCATCTTGAAGACCTTTTGATTTCTGTCTATTACTGATTTAGCAAGTTGTACGGAAATGGCTAATATCAACTACACTCTTTTGTATGAGTGAGCAGTAGGCAACCGACTTAAGAGGTATTAGCTAACCCTACATCCTCTGACTAACTTCAGAACTGACAAGTTTTGTGTCCGTGAGAAACACGACGTGGCCGACGTGATCTCTGTGCGGCATTGGGTCCATAATGAATAAATAAATGAAAGATAAGAAACTCTGAATAACCAAAGATCTAAATTAATTCATAATCAATATTTATGACTATTTTCTAATAAGAAACACAATCTAAATTTGATTATCACTTGAAACTGGAGTCAGATTAAGCGTAGAGCTAAAGTAATATTCAAACTAAATTCTAATAAATTAAGTGAACTTCACTGGAGCGCTGGAAAGATATACACGCATTATCCCTTCGCCCACACCGTTGGATTCCGTCATTGGGCCAATGGGTGGTCCTTACAAAAAGGTGACCCCGACGTGATCTCCAGATTGCGAGTGTCTTTTCAGCGAAATATTGGGAATTGCAACAAGTAAGAAGCTTCCCTTCTCTTTCTTCAGCCGTTGTGGTAAGTCAATTCTTTTTGCCTTTTTAGAAGTGTTGAGGGAAAATTCAGACGCACCTCATATAGACACATGTATAGAATGGGTCGGCATACCCAGTTAGACCGGAGAACGCAAAATCCGGTGGGGCTTGAGAATGAGATAAAACCACATTCCAGGGACATTGTAGCGGCAGCATAGATGATAAATTATATTCCCTTGCTTTAACTTTAAATACCTCCTTGTTTGCCCAGGCAACAAGAGATGAAACCTAAATTAGAATAACTTCATTCAAATTTTATTCTGGTATTCAACAGAGGGATGTAAACTAAAAACTTAAATGAAGTAAATAATATTGTTACATTTGATTATTTATGATTGTTGCAACATTGCAACACTGCAAATAAGAAAATGGTCACACTTGTGATATGATGAGCTAAAAGATAACAAGTAAATGTCTCACTTGAATCCTTGGTGTGTGAAAGGTAAAGTTGGACAAAACAGTCCAATGAAATTAGAATATTTCAAAAGAAATGATCTGGGAAAATGATCTCTCAGTCCTAGAGAACAGCTGCCATGCAGAAGTCATAGAGACTGAAATTCAGAGAAATACGCTAAATTTGAAAACTGATGCATATAATGACAATTATTGTGTCACTAAGAGGCTTGTAGCCAGGCCTGATAGATCTTTTCATTTGGTCTTATATCAGACTTTGCAATCATTGCACTCTTGTATGTTTTTCGAGGTCTCAAATGAGACTGACAAAAGTAACAAACCATAAAACAATCTTGGCGCCCTCCATCAGACCCTTTTGTCCAACCTTTCTTTCATATTCAAATAGATTCTTAAAAGAATGCAATTAATAACATCGCAGCCTAAAACAAGAAAATTGTGTCCAATTCTGTTTTGTAGTCACAAAAATCTTTAAATTGAGCAATGATTTGACCCATGTTTCTCAGTGCTTGCAGTGCATTCAAGGTTCACAGCATCAAAGCAGCTATAACTGGTTTCCAGTTTGGTTTGTTGCTGTGCACACAATGCTCATGCCAGCATCGCTGGAGCTGCAGGGCTAAATGCCTTCTAAAAGATCAGTGAGATGATAACAAGTCAGTCTGGACAAATTACTCAGTAGAGACCCCAGTGACCAGTAAATAAAATTTGTTTTGATGTATACAATTTTATAGAATATAATTCATATTATGACCAGATTGTAATATATGATATTATAATGGCCAGGAATGGCTTTAATCTCTTGATGATTCAGCATTGGTTTAGAAGAGGAAAGCATATTGAAGAAGAATGGAAAGAATCAGAAGGTAGAAAGATGGTATGTGCATGTAGGGAGTGAGAATTGTTGGGAGGAAGGAGATAATAAATGGTTAGAGAAAGTATTGGTAAGGAAGGAAACTGAAATGAAGAATGAATGAGAAAGAACTTCTTAACCTTCTATTTGTGCAAGAATCTTTAATGAGAAAAACTACAATACCCAGTATGTACCAACTAAAATGATCAACCTGATTACCATGTCTTGAATATCCATCCAAAGCCACAGGATGATTTAAATTTGATCTAATAGATCTTCAACCCAGTAACACGGGGAGGTACACGTTTTAATTTTCTCTTGCAACAAAACCACAAACAAAGTGGTGCAAGTGTTAACAACAGTATGGACCACAGAGATCCACATGGTCAAGAGTTTGAATGGCACCATAAATTCCAAAGGCTAAACAAACAATCACAACACCACACCTGGTGATCTAATTGCTCTGAACACAGATCTGGCTACTGTAAATAAACAACATGAGATTTCCCCAGCAGACCTGGGTGTCCTAATACTCACAACACAGCATACTGTGTGAGTTTAACTGCAATAGCAGTCAGATCTGACCATTATCACACAGTTTAATTGACCTTTTCTTTGCAAAGACATGATCATGATAATGATACTTGTCTTTGTAAACTAAAACAAATTTTCTCTAAATGGCATAAAATCTTAACAGATCAAAGCCACTAGTAACAACTGTCTGGCTAAGGCCAACAAATAAATAATGAGATAGATCATATATCTCAATGCAATTTGTTGAAAGGCTCCAGATTAACTCTGTTTTCCTCTCTAGGTCCAGCTCCCTTACAGGCTGACAACTGCCGTTCTTCAGAACCAGATTCCGCAAGGGTCTGGTCCCGCCTGTTTCAAGCAGGACACACACAACTTTACATGTAGGAGATGGGGGTGGAGAAACTTCAAGCGGCCACTCACACCTCATAACACTACAGAAGTAGCTATTGTATGTGGCCTCCCGGTGTAGCACCGGAACTAAATTTTGCAACACAAATTATGGTAGGATAGACACCACCCATCTCCTATACATAAACATACACATCATCACTACAACAATCTTAGAATATCTCTACCTGGCGTAGATCATAAGACTATCCAGGCCAAAATTATTCACATCATGCAAATCTGTAATACATAATTTACCTTCATACATATAGAACAAGGGAAATTATTTTAATAATTTCATTTCAATAATTTCCTGTATGTAAACACTGAGGTGCATAGAACATGGGCATGGCTATGGTCACACATCAATTGGTTTAAATTCCACATATAAAATCTAATTGAGACCTATTCATCAATACATCTGGTCTTCGGAAAAAATGTTTATAATGTCCAGTCGTTAGCGTTGTTGCAAACCAGGAGGGCCCCCTAGTTTCCAACAAATGACTAATGACAATAAAAAATTATCTAAACAGTTAGATCAAAAATGCAGGCATTTCTATTGGCCAACTATACAATTCCCAGTCAGACCTGCATTATTGAGTGTGACATAGCCTGTACATCAAATGCACAGAGGATAATTGCAAAAGTTAAACTAGAGAGTTTCATCCTCTAATTGAACATATTAAAACCTTAGGTTTCATTAATGAATTTGCACTTAAAACAACTAATGCAGACAATTTTATAATTATGAAATTGTGTATTTCCATGTTTAATGATGTTATATATTTTAATTATGCATACCGCTGGTAAATATACTAGCTATGCTGACTTTCTGCTACCCTTCCTTACTTTATCCAGACCAAGTCTTAATTCCACTACCAGATCACTGTGGCAGTGAAGAATTTGGTGATCAAATTAGACCAACTCACTAAATATATGATTCTGAAAAAGAGACCTTATTTACCACTCGCACTTTTAACATTTGAGGTTCGCACTTTTGAGTACATTATGTCTTGTTATTTTTTGTTCTTGTGTTTATCCAATAACTTTTTTCTTATCTTACAATAACCACAAATACATCCATATTTGATTATTGCATGGTCATTCAGAAGTTGTTCAGGTGTCTTACACGCAATGGAGCATCAGTGAAAAGATTCCTTCAACGATGGAGTTCTGCCCTGCCCGGCAAACCAAACCTTCTGCTTGAAGGTGACCGAGGACTTCTCAAAGGGTCAGTTAAAACATCCTAGGGAGGACACAGATGTTTCCGCAAAGCGTTAAAATGACACTTTCCACTGACACTTTCTGATCATGCTGACCAACGCAAACAGACTTGATGCAACGAGTCATTCCACAGACTGAATACCATCGAAACCAAGTGCAGGTGAAAGCAAACCTGGCCAAGAGGATATGACATCCAATCCAGCTGCTGCAGCATCCACTAGCACAGAACGCCTACACTTAAAGGGACTGTGTCACAGAATTGTATTCTGCCGTGTTTTCATTTTTGCTCAACCTGTCTTAATGTTGTTATTTCAGGTGACTACTTGATTTCTGCAGTCATCGACTAATTACAGGTGTCAGCCATATGAACACTCAGAGAATCACACTGAAAATGTGGAAACAGGAAAATGTCCAAAAAATGTCCCCTTAGGCCTGATCTAAATCTGCCCCAAGGGGCCAGGGGTCGTCTGTAAGAACTGATTTTCCTGTTAAAATAAAACTCACCCTGCAATATAGCCATAAAACGCACCCTGGACAGAAGATCGCAAAGACAGAGCATAGGACATTGTCCTGTCCAAACACTTTTCCCTTGTCTCTGCATCCCCCTCTCCCCCTGAGTCAAGTCACCAAAAGTTCACTAAGAATGCCTATATATCACATGTGATGTATCTTGTAAATCCATTGTTTTTCCTTTTCATGTTTGGTATCATTTTAGATGTCTCAGTGCGATTGGTAAAATGGTCTTAATTTCATTGCAGTCATTGGTAATATTAGAAAGATTAAGAACTTAGGAGAATCCTGTGTTCCTCTTTGGGTGATTTCTCTTCAAGATATCTCCCCACTCCCCCGAGACCAGGTGCTACCCCCTGGGGTACAGGAACTGACCCAAAACAAACTCTGAAAATATTGGCACAACCCTTTTGTTCTGGTCTGGGTATTTAAGGCTAGGTAACAGAGCTGTCTTTGGGATCCTGTAACCAGGAAAACCCCCATACAGTGCTGTGTCAGTGTTCTCCCGTTGGAAAACACTCACACACCACTGTGTGTCTCTGTCAGGAATGCATTGCTTACTTTTAGAGTCATCTTTGAGAAATTTATGTCATGCATCTATTATTTCTGAATTGGCTTTTAATTACTTGTGTAATTGGCATGATACATTTATACCTGACAAATAAATGTTACATCTTGATTTATTCTGAAGTTTTCTAAAAATCATTATTTTAGTAGATTATAGGAGGCTAGTGCTACCGCAAATCTTACAGGATAGGTCAAACTAAAGGCGCATGTATGAATGGAGCAGTAGGCACGTCATCTTGAAGACCTTTTGATTTCTGTCTATTACTGATTTAGCAAGTTGTACGGAAATGGCTAATATCAACTACACTCTTTTGTATGAGTGAGCAGTAGGCAACCGACTTAAGAGGTATTAGCTAACCCTACATCCTCTGACTAACTTCAGAACTGACAAGTTTTGTGTCCGTGAGAAACACGACGTGGCCGACGTGATCTCTGTGCGGCATTGGGTCCATAATGAATAAATAAATGAAAGATAAGAAACTCTGAATAACCAAAGATCTAAATTAATTCATAATCAATATTTATGACTATTTTCTAATAAGAAACACAATCTAAATTTGATTATCACTTGAAACTGGAGTCAGATTAAGCGTAGAGCTAAAGTAATATTCAAACTAAATTCTAATAAATTAAGTGAACTTCACTGGAGCGCTGGAAAGATATACACGCATTATCCCTTCGCCCACACCGTTGGATTCCGTCGTTGGGCCAATGGGTGGTCCTTACATTGGAACACAGTCTCCGGTCCCCCTTCTTAAAAAGAGGGACCACCACCCCAGTCTGCCATCCCAGAGGTACTGTCCCCGACCGCCACGCGATGCTGCAGAGACGTGTCAGCCAAGACAGCCCCACAACATCCAGAGACTTGAGGTACTCAGGGCGGATCTCATCCACCCCCGGTGCCTTGCCACCGAGGAGTTTGTTGACTACCTCGGTGACTTCAGCTTAGGAGATGGACAAGTCAACCTCTGGGCCCTCAGCCTCTGCTTCCTCAATGGAAGACGTGACGGTGGGATTGAGGAGATCCTCGAAGTATTCCTTCCACCGTCCGACGACATCCCCAGTTGAGGTCAACAGCTGCCCACCTCCACTGTAAACAGCGTTGGTGGGGCACTGCTTCCCTCTCCTGAGGCGCCGGACGGTTTGCCAGAATCTCTTCGAGGCCAGCCGGTAGTCCTTCTCCATGGCCTCACCGAACTCCTCCCAGGCCCGAGTTTTTGCCTCCACAACCAGCCGGGCTGCACTCCGCTTGGCCTGCCGGTACCCATCAGCTGCCTCAGGAGTCCCACAAGCCAACCAGGCCCGATAGGACTCCTTCTTTAGCTTGACGGCATCCCTTACTTCCGGTGTCCACCACTGGGTTCCGGGATTGCCGCCTCGACAGGCACCAGAGATCTTACGGCCACAGCACTGAGAGGCTGCGTTGACAATGGAGGTGGAGAACATGGTCCACTCGGACTCAATATCTCCCGCCTCCCTCGGGATCTGGTCGAAGCTCTGCCGGAGGTGGGAGTTGAAGATCTCTCTGGTGGGAGTTGAAGATCTCTCTGACAGGAGACTCGGCCAAACGTTCCCAGCAGACCCTTACAGTACGCTTGGGTCTGCCGAGTCTGTCCAGCTTCCTTCCCCGCCATCGGATCCAACTCACCACCAGGTGGTGATCAGTTGACAGCTCCACCCCTCTCTTCACCCGAGTGTCCAAGACATACGGCCGGAGGTCAGATGAAACGACCACAAAGTCGATCATCGACCTACGGCCTAGGGTGTCCTGATGCCACGTGTACTGATGGACACCCTTATGCTTGAACATGGTGTTCATTATGCACAAACTGTAACTGGCACAGAAGTCCAATAACTGAACACCGCTCGGGTTCAGATCAGGTCATTTTGCATATGGATTCACAAACCTCTGTGTGGATCACCGGGGATGTTTGCTTGGCTAAGTCATTAAGGCAGAAACCTGTCAGTTATTGGCTGAACTGCTTGAGTTCTGTCAGTTATTGGCTGAACGCAGGGCTCCACCGCAGTGTCTGTCAATTTCAGCTCACCCTGTTGCTCCATTGGCAGACTCGGCACCTTTGTCAGAGTACTGTACTTTTGGTGAAAAATAAATGTAGCGAAGTTGAATACTTTATTTTTATTCTACTCAAGTAAGAGTAAAATACCACAATTTAATTATATTCAAGAAAGTAGAAAACATCTACAAATCTACTCAAGTACTGTAACGAAAGTATTTGTAATTAGCTACTTTCCACCTCTGGAAACAAGCGAGAGGGTGTCCACGGTGTCATCCGAGAGACATGAAAGTCTTGAAGACATTATGTTCTGGAGTCATCAGCTCACAAGCTTCAGATACCCGGATGGGTGTTATGTTATTGATAACGGTTGTCATTGGAGAATAACATACCCCAGAATGTTGCGACTGACCAATCCCAATAGGTATAATGTTTACGTCTGAGTTTTATGTCGTTGCTAGTTATCCTGTTTTCCTGCTCTGGTTTATTACATTAAAAGTTTTTGTCATATTCTCCTAAGTCGTGCACTTTTACTACAGGAACGCATGACAGAATACCGGACCTAAGCAAGGATATTTGCGGCATTTTCTTGCCTCTGGTCTTCTAGTCTCCAGCCTCCAAAGAGGATTCCGTCCAGCTCCACCTTGGTCCAAAATATCACAGGCTCCACGTCAGTCTTCTGGCACCCAGGCTCCACCTTGGACAGTCGTCACTGTGGCTGTGCCTTGGCCTCCAGGACCACTGGTGCATCGGGTCTTGCTGGCTCTCCATCTACACCCTGGTCTCCTCTTACGTCGGCTCGATCTCCATCAGCCTTGTTTCTGGTGTCATCAGCCAAACCTCCACCTTGACTCCTCCCTCCTTCGACTCTGCTATGGGCCATCGCCACTCGTTCGAATCAGCTATCGAACTGTTTCAAGCGATTTAAAATGGTCATTTTCGTTGAAACCCGAGCAAAAAACAGCACTTGAAGCCTCCATATCTAAAAAAGATGTGTTTGCTGTCTTACCAACTGGATTCGGAAAAAGTCTGATATACCAGCTTGCCCCGTTGGTGGCTAAACTAATGGGCTTTGCATCCGTCATGTCCTTCATCGCTCTGATTGGTTTTAGATCTATCCAATTGCGCCCAGAGCCATTTGAGCGACGTCCGTTGGTGACGCCCCTGTGGAAATGAATTGTCTATGGAGCTTTGCCAGACCCTAACTCAGTTACAACTGAGAGTGGTCTGGGTTTTCCCAGGCTACATGAAAACATGCAAACCGGCCACATAAGCTCGATAAAACACATAAAACACACAAAAAAAGTATTTACAAGGTAGATGTAAAATAATCTGTATAGGTCAATATAAGCCTTCTCATAAAATTATTTATTATTGTTTTTTGTTAGTGACACATTTGGGCAGAGGAAGTATTCCAAAACTTTCTGAAAAGACAGTATGAGAATTAACTGCACAATTACTAGAAATTTTTACCTTGGATATTATACAATTTGCATGTATAAAAAAAATTGTGGAAAAAAGAGAAAAGTTTCCGAGTTTAACTTTGAACCAATTCTGTAGAATGACTCATATAGCCTATTTGAGCAGGATTTGATTCCAGGTATGACTATGTACTCAAAATGTGCATTTGACTTTAATTTATATTTGGATTATATATAGATATATATTTATTTATTTTGTCCTCACATTCTTTCTTGTGTGACACACCTGAATGAAAGGCTCATTATGCAAGTTTATTATGCGGGGTCATTATGCGGGCCATTGTCTTCTCAGGTGTGAACCACTTACTATACATGATGGTGTTGGATCGTCCACGCCCCTGCGCATATTGCCTTTCCAAACAAAAAGTGTTTTACAAAATGTAAATCAATGTATTGTTTTATGTGAGTGACTAGGCAGGATGATTTTCAGATCATTTTGAAGGAAAAACTCTAGGCGACAACATCCATTACTCAAAAGTATTGTGAACACATATTTACTATATGTTTTGTGGCGTTATTTCAGACACTTTAATTTTTTGTTTTTTTGAATAACCATGCATAAACATTATTCTCTCAAAAATACAAACATGTACATGCATGTTGCTCCCATATTATGGTAGCCCTGTTTGTGATAAATAGAGTGTAATTACACATTTGCCATTAATATGTTTATAAGCAACTGAAAAAAGCACAAATGTCAGGGCATGTCAGAACATCTTAAGGACCCCAAAAACACATTGGTCCCCATAGGGTTAAGTCCTGATTTCCCCTAGTTCTGGGTTCAGTTTTACGTGGCTACTTCTTCTAAATTTTATTGTTCTGGATTATTGGATGAAAGATTTATTTTTTTTGTCATAGTCTCCTGAGTTGTGCGCTTTACTGCAGCAACGCGTGACAAGAAGTTTATGCACATACTGAACATTATTTGTACATACAGATCGGATATACCGCTGCACATTGAGTGGTTCCTTGCCTCCACGTCGTGCATGAAAATTGTGTAGTGCACTCCTAGCCATGGATTATCTCTTACATATTCCACACAATATTCATTTGGTATAGTTGTCCAATCCTGCTGCTGAAGGGCCACTGCTCTGCATTATTTATCTCCAACCCTAATTCAGCACACCTGAAAAGTATAATCGAGATTGTCAATGCCTCTACTTGAAACTTTCAGGCAGGTGTGTTGGAGCAGGTATTGTATTTCCAGTTATGAATACAAAGACAGGCCACAGCAGGTGAACGGGCTAAATATTTACTGTTATTAATAACTCAACACATACAACTAATACTCATAATTATTCTTGTTCTACCCTCTTGTCCTATTTGTATCGTAGTTAGTACTACTTCCTCCTATCGGTCTCAGTAAGTATAGCATTGAATAACAGGACACCACAAGTTTGCCATAATTTAAGCCTTTTTTATATTCTTCAAAATACCTGCATTTATATTCCATTGCAAAAACATAAATTAATAGCATACAGGTTTGGAACAACATGAGGGTGAACAAAAAAATGACAGAACCCTTCAGGGGGATAAAATGAAGATGCTTTAATTAATAGTGGAATCTCTAAAGAAACAACTAAAGAGATGATGCATAAAACTTGGCCTGGAATGAACCATATAACTGCAAAGGGAATATCAATATGAAAGATGGATTATTATTTGACAACTGCAGCCAACCTGCCTGTTCAGCCAAAGTATTTGGCTCCAGAGGCCCAAGTCATTAACGTCTCATGAAGAACCCGGAATAAAGGCATTATCTTTCACTGTTGGAAAATGAATGTCCTACATCAAAGATACATTATCACTTATTTGAGCAAGAAGCAGATCATTTAAGACAAAGAATACCTGCTATTACTGAAGCCATTGTCTGGTCACTTGTGATATCATGGAGACCCTGATTCCTATGAATCCATCATCACAAATACATGGGTCTGCTACATCTTCCACGTCAAAACCCAAGGGAGCCCAAGTAGTGGATTTTTTTTTCTATTGTCTGGGCTTCAGTATCTGTGTGAATTCTGCTTAATGGAATCCTCGGATGGAAATGGACTCTGACAGAAGGATGGGTCAGGTGAAATATTGATAATCACTTTTGTTTTTTTTCTTCACCGAATGGCATGACACACGGCAATTCACATTTTCTATTACCAGCCTCCACCTGGCTCCATTATAGGCAGACAGCAGGTGATTGGATATGTTTCTGAGGTTGAGTAACTACTCTGTTTCTCTCTCACTCAGCCTAAGGAAAAGGGGTTCGAGGAGGCCAGCACAATGTTGAGAGGGCCTAGAAATATCTCTGTTATAAAGAGATGATGGTAAATGGCAGAAAGTAGTAAGGGTAATTTGGTTCTATGTTTTGTTAATTTGCTTAACAAATAAAAACTCACAATCCAATCACCTGTCCATAAGTCAATATTTCATATGAAAATATAAATTAAAGGGGTAGTTGATTATGATTTCACTTTTCTAACTTTAGTTAGTGTGTAATGTTGCTGTTTGAGCATAAACAACATCTGCAAAGTTACAACGCTCAAAGTTCAAAGCAAAGGGAGACATTTTATTTTAAAGGGACACTAAATATCTTTTTAGGTATTTTATTATCTAAAATCAATATTTTTATTCATAAATATGTCCTCAATGGTGTACAAATACCTCGGCCAATTATCTGACTTATCCTTATAAATGAAGAATTTATTATCTTTATATACATGGGACGGGTAGGTCCACGGAGGCTTCCATGTAGTTCCGCCATCTTGCAAAACTATAATAGCAGAGAGGGACAAAAAGTACTAAGCCAACGCGTTTCCACAACGCGTTTTCGTTCAGAGCCAGCTGAAACCAGCAGAAATGCAGGTGCAGAGCAGTGAGGCGCTTGAAACTGCACCGGCAAGTTTAAAAGTCTGGATTGCATTGTTATTATGGACCATACATATGCCGCGCCACAGGAGAAGAAAACATCGTCGCCAAAAAAGTCAAAAAAAGAACATAAAAGGAAACGTGACCGTAGATTACAGAAAACAAGAGTTAATGTAGCTAATGTGGCTAATTTTATATAGCTCTCCTTTTTCAAAAACAACCCATTAGCTCAAGTTGTGAATATTTTGCGTGGGATTTCCCCCTTTCTGGTCAATATCCCTGCCTCTGCTTAATTATTTTTATCCCCGGTGGGGATAAATTTATCCTCCCCTCAAAGTGATCATAGTGCTACTATAGTGGCGAGACGGATCACAAAACTTATCACGGATCCGTGGTTTGATTAAAGTCAATTTTATTTTAAAATGATTACTCACTCACTCTTGAGGGTCTGGCACGAGTGATTTCAATGTAAAGACGCGTTTATGCAAGTCTAGAGGTCCTGCGGCGCGGTGTTTAGCGCGGCGCGGTAGACGCAAGCCTTATTCTACTCCAGTTTGCGCGAATGAGGCAAATTGCTATCACAGATAATGTCTTTTCTATCATTTCACTGTAGCTCAGCATCGCGATGTATGAGTGCAAGCTGTTGTAGCTCTCCCCTCAGTGCCGGGAGCAGCAGCTCATTTGCATTTAAAGGGACAGACACAAAACAGTGCGTTTTTGCTTACCCTCAATTTTAACATGCTATTTAAAAATATCTGTGTGATGTTTTGAGCTAAAACTTTACATACACACTCTGGGTCCCTTATTTAATAAGTCCCAAAGACTAATTTGACATATTCTGAAAAGGACATTATACCACCCCCTTTCACCCCAAAGAAAAGAGTGTAAAATATGTAAAAACGTTCAATCACGAATGTATACAGTAACATCTCACCTGGACTATGGGACTCAAGGAACAGGGGCAGATCACATTTCTCATATATTTGGGTATTTCACATTGACACAGTAGTCAATTGGTACATCAAGCACTGTTCTTCTGCCCATTTCAATTTGCAGTTGTCGTGAGCACTGCAGGTCATTCAGCTGGAGGCCCCTGACAATCACAGGCCCTGGGACATTGGCCCCATCAGCCCAGTCAGAAATCCTTTCTTGGGTTAATCTTCTTTCAACTAACTCAGGCACTGGATACAAACTGATGATTTTGTGCACTGCCCATGAGACACTGAGGTAAAAAAATATTCCACAAACATTAATTTTACTTAAAGCATGCTTCGTGCCTGGAACATACCTAATGAAAATCAATGAAACCACAATGCAAATTCTCCCTTGAAAAGATACAGCATTGCAATCATGTCAAATTATTCTTTTTTTGCTCAGCATCAGTAGTTGGCTTGGCTGATGAACCATTATTGCAGGTATCAGTGTACATTAGCCAGTGTTGCCGTTCATGTTCTCTGCAAAGATGCACTCAATATTGTTCTTATTACTGTAATGAGGCTGTGTGGGCTGAAGAAAGGCCTGGAGTAGAAAGCACTTCCCTGGATGAGGGGAATTCTTCATGCATTTAATCATGAACTACAAAGAACATGTAATTTAGCCGCAAAGACAATACAAGGTTTGATGAATGTTGGACTTAATATATAAAAACATGTACAATATATCATTTCAAAAAGCTAGATGATTGTTTTATATTGCCTCTTTGTATATTAAGAATATCAAAAATCCCTGACGACGACAATATTCACAATTGAAAGAAATTAATAAAATAAATAGATTAATAAAATTAATACTTTTATTCAGCAAGGAGGCATTGAATTAATCAAAAGTGATAGAAAAGATAATGGAGCCTACCCCGAAAGAGTTAGCCTCAAATCTATAGCCTTTGATTCAAGGTCAACTCTAGCACAGGAATTGACTCACTTGTTCACTTATTTTCTAATATCTTTGTATAGTGCATGGCAGTTGAGTGCATTATATCAAGCAAAGAGTAAACAAAATGTAACAAGGAATTCAGTTACTGATGTGTTGCATCAATGAGCTGAAGCTGTCACAGAATCAACTGTCACATACGTTTGTCAAACATAGCTTACTTTAAAAAATAACTGTCATACATTTACATTGTAATTATTTTATAGCGTTAGCTTTGTTTCCATAGTTAAAGCAATGCTAAAGTGTTACCAAATTTAGTTAAAGCAGCACTAGGTTACTTTTCAACCTTAATAATATATTTCCAAGTCTCTTGTGATGGTACATCGACTTACAATAGGTTGAATGACACGTCTGCCATAGCCCGACGGGGTCTGTAGCGTTTTTAATCGTACTTTTAAACTTCGGGTTTCGGGTAGTAACCGGCGAACAAAGAGAACTACAAAATTCGACTGCTTTACGGCATATACGTCACTTCCACCATCACCCCCACTTCCTTAAAAATCGAAACTAGCGTTTGTTTGCCAAATGTTATAGTCATAGCCGAAGCAGACAGAAAAGCAAGAAAGCAAAGGTTTTGTCGGAGGAAAGCAACAAGAGGAAACGAGAAAGTGATCGTATTAAAGGCAGAACGAGGATCAACATTGGGCCAGCGTTTCCTCGCTGGCGTGAGCTGGAGGAGGAGGAGGGGTGCCCGATGTTTTCCAGGGATTATTCTTTTTTTTTTGAGCGACAGTCCCAGAAAATTCCTATTCTTTCCCGGGACACGAATTGTCCCGTTTTTTTGTGAAAATATACTTCTAAAGTAGAATTTCCTGGTTTCAAATTAAACCGTTTCCGTCTACCGCTACTGTGTTTTCTTCATAGTTGTGTACAGTACATCCAATCCTGTGTCCGTAAACGGGTAAAAACCATGGTAAAAACGGGTAAAACAGTGGATTGGCCAATGCCAGGCGTTTACTTTTATTTGATTAGAAGCTCAACTTATCGCCTAGCAACTGCCTGTGCTGTCGGTCGGTCGCGCGCGCGCATCAACACACATCCAAGATGATACAGTGTGAGTTTAGTTGCTAGCTAGCTTTTTAAAAACTGTCTATTTACATCTATTGTGTGAAAAGGGGAGAGAGACGGACGAGGAGGATAACCACTGTCTATGAGGATAACACAACAAAGTCGGATGAGCCACCAGTGTCAAAGAAAATACTATTTACAACCTACAACTCAGACCCCAAAAAATAATAATGATCTGAATGTCCCGGTTTTTCACAAATCAAAGGTGGCAACCCTATGCTCGACCGATGCGGACTTTCAAATATCAAATGAAAGCCTATGTCTAAACGGCGTGTACAAGTTTGATAGGGGCTACATTCTTGCAAGTAAATATATAAGATGTACAAAATAATATTTTAGGATACCTAACATGTCTGTGATATTTGTTTATTTGTCTTGCCTCAAGCTATAATGCAAATCGATTTGTAAAATTTGCAGATTCATCTATAGGTAGCTTGATATTATAATATTGACGATATATGGTTATTATCTACCACTCAAACATTGCATTGAAGTATCATATAGATTCAGTAAAACGGTAACGAATAGACTAGGCTACTATAATGACGCTGGCTTGTAAACGTGAGCATCGCGATCATTTGTCGTTTGAAAAAAAAAAAACCCATGAAATTATATTCATATCATGACATGCTGAAATATATGCCACTGTACCTGGATGGAGACATTTCACACGCGACGCAAGCAGAACACCTGCATGTGAACTCCTACAGTGTTCAGGGCTATCATGGTTGTCAACAAATGCACGTGCATGTATGACAGAGTTTACGACAGTAGTAGAGGACAATACTGTTTCCCAACTGTAGGGGGACCCCGAGAGCAAAAAAAAGAAAAGTAACCTAGTGCTGCTTTAACTTGTTACACTAGTTTGTGTTCATAATAGTGTTGTGTAAAAAAAATAAAATAAAAAAAGTTACAACACATTTTTCTGTAATTAATCACGATATTTTTTTTAACATCTGGGATTAAATGGATTTTGACACCAACATTTTATATGGGACCACCAGTGAAATTTTACAATTCTTGATTACAATTTTTATACCATAATACAATTATTACTCATTATTATTGCATAATTATCAATTATTACTATGAACCACCTTATTAAATAACGTTAAAATATTTTATATTATAAGACTGCTGCAAGTAGCCTATATTTCATTTATAGACTGCATTAGACTGCTGTCACGTTAAGACCTGACGCACATCCAGTTTTTCCAGCTATTTACTTTAATTTAAGACTTTTCAACTCTGAAAAAAAAAAAACGTCTGTGCTTACACGTATAACTCACCAAAAATGTAGATTTTTACATAAGTGTGTGTTTTTGTCCGTTCAAGCATGATAAGATGCAAAAGAGAACACAAACAGAACACTGGTAAAGGAAAAGAAAGCGGATGCTGCATTAATTGCGTTACACAAGTGTTAAACAGAAAATAGCCTATTGAATTAAGAAATGAATGCATTATTTTTGACAGGCCTAGTTCATAATCATTAAATAATCATATAGTTTAAAAAAATTCCAGCAAGAATAAGTGTACATGTGTATTTGTGGCATTGTGAGAAGAGGGTGTGAGTTGAATCAGGTCTTTAGATGAGGGAGGGGACAAAATGCTGCGGGTCCTCCAGGACAGGTTTGAAAACCCCTGCTCTGCGTCTCAATGGCCATACTATCCATCCTAAATGGATTGAAATCTGTGTGTCCCACAGCATAGTCTGTTAAAAAGAATATGCCAGAAGTCCCCAGATGGTCTACTATTTCAGGTGGATCCGTGTGTGGATCCGTGCACACAAACATGAGTAGAAAGTGTTAAACACAACTACAAAACATGGTGGATATGCGTGACCGACGGTGAGAGGTTTAGAAAGGTGTAAGTGACTCATCAAAGTTTAACCTGATAAAAATATATATTTATTTAATGTTATCCATGTTATATTTAATCTGCAATAACAATGCTGTGGACTTTTATAAAGATCCGTTTTTTTCCCCGTTACTTTTGAATGCATCATTATGCATTATTATGAGACTAACAGTAA
Source organism: Phoxinus phoxinus (assembly GCF_949152265.1). Lineage (NCBI taxonomy): Eukaryota > Metazoa > Chordata > Actinopteri > Cypriniformes > Leuciscidae > Phoxinus > Phoxinus phoxinus. Next base: position 27,938,602 of record NC_136889.1, read on the forward strand.
ATGTTGTCATCCAGAAACAGCAGAAGTTCAAACTCTGTACAGTTTATATAATGCTGAATAAATGCAGATGTTGATCAATTGAATGTCCGTTGCTGGTTGCTTGGCATAGGTTACAATTTAAAGATATCGGACGGCATCATGTTTGCCATTATTCTTATTCTTCGAAGATCCATTTTTTTGTGCAATATTCATCAGAAGGTAATTTAACAGAATTGTGGTCTGCAGACTTGAGGCTGATCCAAAAGGTTATTACGATCCAGGCTTCATGTCACCTAGAGTCATAATAATCTAGATTTCAGATAGGGAGTAAGTGTAGAGCAATTTTACATTTTGGCACATTGGATTGCACAGGGAAATGATAACCTGAATCCCAGACTCCAGGGAGTCGTGGCTCCCTGCAGATGTTTTCCAGAGGCGTTTCAGTCAGTGTCCTGTAAAAAAAAATCTCACTCTCTACCTGTATGCACAGCTTGCTATTGTCTTCCACTTGGCCTGCTAAGAGCTGGCAAATATGCAATTAAGCCTGACTGCATACTCCCTTGAATTTCAACCTCCTTCTATCCCCTCCATCAATGCAGCTGCATTTCCACATGGCTTGTCTCCTTGATTAGGAGTCGATGAAAAGAGATGAAGTCTGGGAATTTGAATCCCCGCCCCTCTCTACAAACAGCCCGGCCTTTTTCATTCCTGCAACATTTCCAAATATTTGTGAATGCCTGAGGTATCATGCAGGTCCCACTTTCAAAAAGATTTTCATTATTTGTTCTTAGTTTAGATGGCAGAGTAAAATAAAGTTTAAACAGCGTTCCTCTGATGGCAAGAATCCCTGAACAAAGACAGTACAGACTGTAAACAAAAATTTTATACGGTTTTAATTCACTTCAATCACATCTGTAGAAAAAAAATAATAATTCAGATTACTTTAGGAAATAAAGTTAATATAACCCACTTACAATAGGCATATACATGGGTCAAGCAATAAACATAAAAATACAAGCCATTTCAAAAATATGTCCACAGGTCCTAAACATTGTATATGAGTTAACATGAGACAACAGTAGAATCGTACACATATACATATGTGAAACTCAAAAATTAGAATATCGAGCAAAAGTTCATCTATTTCAGTAATTCAACTTAAAAGGTGAAACTAATATATAGACTCACTACATGCAAAGTGAGATATTTCAAGCCTTTATTTGTTATAATTTTGATGATTATGACTTGCATCTATGAAAACCCTTTCACAATATTCTAATTTTGAATTTGGGGTTTTCATAAGATGTAAGCCATAAAAATTATAACATGTTCGTGTATGTTTGTATACGAATAAAAGCTTAAATTAAATAATAATAATAATTCATTACATATAGCGGCTTTCTGGACACTCAAAGCGCTTTACATAGAAGGGGGGGAATCTCCTCAACCACCACCAATGTGCAGCATCCACCTGGATGATGCGACGGCAGCCATATTGCGCCAGAACGCCCACCACACACCAGCTTACTGGTGGAGAGGAGACAGTGATGAAGCCAATTAGTATATAGGAAGATGATTAGGAGGCCATGATGGACAGAGTCCAAATCAGAGTCCAAATCTGTTAATCATATATAGCAGTGTTTTGTCTGAATAATTAAACCACAAAATGCATACCTCATTTGGTAACACTTTACAATAACTGTACGCTAGTTAAGCAATAGTAAACAGTTAATTAATCATGTATAAAGCATTAATATGCATTAATAAGCAGTTTAAGTACAGCTATAAATGCTTTATACTTGATTTAAAAGCATATCTATAATGTGTTTAATAATTGTATTTTTTCATACTTTTATTAATGATCAATTTATCATTTCTATATGAAGTATTACATTATTTACACACCAGTTGTTTAGGAGTTGTCAGTGGTTCATAAGATCACTTGTAAATGTAAGTAAATGATTAATAAACTATTTAAATGTGCATTCATACATCGTAACATTCAGACATATAGTAATATTTACTTAAGTGTGTTAGTAAATTCTTTATTAACATGTATTTCTACTGTAATTCAGGATTAATTCAGGTAGTTATAAAGCATTTAGTAGTGGTCTTTTTGTGTGTGAGCTCATCTAAAGTGAGGACTATGTATGCCTTGTAAAGCATTTACAAAAGAGATTTAAAGGCTGTTAATATTTCTATGTTCTGTATCACTGTGTTGTGTTTGTTTTACTTTTTTTCTGTTTATAAGAAAAATGAGCCTTTAAATCAGATTTGAAGAAAATTATCGTCGTTTGGACATAAATAAATTACAGCACATAAATAAATTAAGGAGAGTTACATACATATAGTTGCCAACATTTTATCATGTAAGCTTTATGGTACATCTCAAACAAGGGAATTTATAGTAATTTTTAGCGTTAATGTTAATTAGCAAGTCCACAAATGGCTTGGTTATGCAGAGCATTTGCAGCTTATGCGGACCGCGCGCCACTGAATTGATACTGATGATAGGCTATTATTTTGAACTCTATTAATAACTGAATTAGTCTGCTATCAATTGCTCAAGCCAACGTTACAATTTCTAAAATGACGTTTTGGAGTTAGCAAATGAGGCTTGGGATTAGATGCGTAAGAAATTACTCCTACACACAGGAGGACTAGTTTTAAGGACAAAAACCTGACAAATGTCTCGAAATACATAATCTGATCAATGTTTTGAGGTGCGAATAATTAATAAATAATTATAAAGCGGAAGAAGTCGTCAATTATTCCTTACATATATACTTTATCTTAATCACCATATGTTTTATTCTAATGTTATTTGCAAGGTTTATTTCAATATTTAAAAACTTTACGACTAATGTTTTCCTCATGCAGCTCTGGCAGACCATTATTGTAACCTAATATTACCCCTAATATTACCCTAATATACCCCATATATTCAAAATGTAGATCTTGTAATAATTGCAAATTAATTAGGATTACTCTTCTATTTGCATTCTGAAAAAAATCTTAACACAGAGCGCAATGGAATTAAACAGAATACATGGACGTGTGTCGAAACGCTTTTTAAAAATGTGTTAACTAAACCCTTGAACTTAAACGTACCCTAAACTTTAACAATAATCTTGTGCTGCCTTGATAGCACTGCTTTTTCCTTAAGGAAATGCAAATCTAGTTATCATTAATGAGTTAAGCAACTCTCAAGCCACTCTTTAAGTGTAGAACTCAGACAAGATGTGCTCATTTTTGAGGCCAGGTACCTTGTCACTTGCCTTAAGGCTCTGCTGTGTGTGCACTCAGGCTGATTTGGCATGTGTCAGGGCTCATTGTCTGATGAGCCCGTAGCCCCTCTCTTGCGCGCTCTGTCAGCATGCGGCGTGAATCTCTGTCCCATAGCCCCCTACCTCTCTACACTGCACAGACAGGCTACGTGGCCATGACTGGAGGCCTTGCAGGTTTTTGTGGAATGAGAAAATGTAAAAAAGACTGGGTTCAGTGCCACTTTGAGTGCTGTTAACAAGGTGTAGGCCTGTTGGCTCACCCAGTATGCATGCAGCCAAAGCTTGGCAGGCTCTCGCTCTGGTTTGCAGTGATGGAGCGACTGTGTAGTTAGTGAAAATTCTGTCACACGCTTACGAGGCAGTTTATCAGAGCAAGAGGTGATTTTAGTAACGATTTTCTCTTCTCTTTTTTTTTTTACAAATGCAAATGCAGGTTCAGGGGAAGGCCATGACTGACTGCTCAAGGTGTTTAAAGTAGTCTAATGCACCATTATTTCCTTTCATATGCAACTTCAATAATACATTCTGAATTTACATTAGCATACTTATTGACACTGAGATTAAGAAAGCTCTCAGTGGCACTGAGAAATCATAACAGCCTAGAGAAACATGTGGAAAATGAGAACAGACATCATCTCCATATGACAGGGCCCTTGTGTAAAAAAATAATAATACTTTGCTGCTTTTCAATTGAACTTGTGATTTTCAAACAGTTTCAACCTGCATGAGACTGCCTGACTCATCGGGGTTGGGAAGCTGGCACATTTGTTTCATTTACCACATATTTTTAAAGTAATTCACAAAGAGGCTGGTCAGAAAAACAGTTGTTTTTGTTTTTAAAAATGCTGAAAAATAAAAAAATAGAGGTATTAATCAGAAGTATTTTTCCAAAGCAGTGTTGGGACCTTACAGTATTTGTGCACTATTTGTAGTTGAGAGGCCCACTCAACCAAACTTAGTCAGCTGATATTAAAGGAGGTTTTTTTACCCTCACATCCGTCGTTCCAAACCCATGTGCTGTTTTGTCTGTGGAACACGAAAGAAGAATTTTAAAAGGAACTGCAATGACAGTTCTCTGAAAAAGACCAAAGTACTACTAGCCTGTATAACTGCTATATTCTGCATAAGCCTGAGATCACAAGATTTGTGTGGTGAACAGTTGCATGCAGGAACAGACAGAAATAATTTTCCTCACTGCAGCTCAAATCAAATATGATGCTGTCATGTAAGGCTTGACATTTGGTCTTAGGACATGAAATGATTTTCAGTGAATAACCTCGTAAATGTCTGTCATATGGCATCAGAAGACTTGAAGTATTGCATGCAAACTTGTTTTATGTTGCTTATGGTTTCTTTTGCCTTAAATTAACAGAGGTGGTCAGTATTATGAACTGTTGTTGTAGTGAAAAGAGCTGTATGAAGATGTTTCAAAAAAGTTTCCTTCAGTGGCCCTTTAAAACATCTTATCTTGTGGTAAAACTACGTCTACTATTGTTATAGCTTCTGATAGCTTATTTAAATAACATTTTATCGAGTGTATTGCTATCATGTGTCACAGAACGCTCAGCTACGCCTGCCTCTGGTCTCATCCGCTCCCTATCTCCGGAATATTAGAACTGCACTTCCCATCACTCCCTCTTGCCATTATCACTATCCATCCCTGCTTGGCTTACCTATCATCCTCATCACCGCCACCTGTTCCCCATCATCTTCCCTTTTATATGGATTGACCCTTTCATTGTTCCCTTGCGAAGTCTTGTTTTGCATTGCGGACATTACCAAGCGTTTTCCCTGTATTATTCTCTGTACCTTTGATCTCTGCCTGGACTCTGGACTCTGATCCTTTTCTGCCTGCCCCGACTTCAGCCTGTGTTGCACTACGAGTACTGGATATCCCCTTTGATTCTTGCCTCTCATTATATGTCTGCTTACCTGTGTTTCATTGCATGTGCCAATAAATGGATCCAACCGCCTCAGCTGCAGCATTACATCATGTAGGTGTGGTTGTTTTTATATTGGGAGAACAAAGCAAGATAGGTCTCAAAAAATAAAATTGGCATTAGAAAATGAAATAAGGTTTATTCTATAGCAAGACATTTTCAGATAGCTCATAATAGCATTTCAGACAATCTTATAGTTGAAACATTAGAAACAGTGGGCAAAAATATAAAAATGTTATAGGCTATTACATCAGAAGTCAGTGGTTCTCTTGGTCTAAATGAAGAAAATTACTCTATTCATTGAATCTTAGGCCCCATCCACACTACTGCATTTTTGTTTAGAAACGGAGACCTTTTGCTACGTTTGACTACAACGGCAAAAAGGAAGACCTAAAACGGAGAAGTTTAGAAACGCTGCTGACCCCATTTTGCGTTTTGAATCTCCGGAGGGCGTTTTAGTGAAGACGGTCAAAACGAAGGACTTTAGAAACGATGACGCAGAGGCTCACGCTCACGCTGGATGTCATCAGTCATGGCGTATCCTTCCCTGATTTGTCAGCCAACGATCACATGACTCGTCCCCGGAAGAAAACATACAAAAACAGCCTGGACTACGTAACGTTAGTGACTGCAATATGGATAACAAATTTCAAGCGTTACTGACTTTAATGTCTTTGTTAGCAGCTGTTGCACAAGTAAATTCTGCATTTTACAATGCTTTAACTGCCTACATGCGGCGGAGGCAAGCTATTATTCGAGCGATCTGTGACAATTCCCGTGTGCAGCGTCGGTTGTGGGTTAAGCCTGGAAGAACCAGCGCATGGTGGGATAATTTTATCAATGAAGTTGTGCTTCCTGAGGAATGGTGCGCAAGTTTTTGAATGTCCAGATTGGCACTTATAAACCTCAGCGAAAGACTACGTCCGTATACGTGGACGGAGCAACAAAAAAAAATTTAGGGCCCCCGTGAATGTACTAACAAAGGTAGCGTGAACGTTGTAGTACCTGAGTGACATGGGGAGACTTCGGAAAACCGCAAATGCATTTGGACTATCCCGACAAGTTGTTTCAGAAATCATCCGACAGGTCTGTAAGGCCATCGTCATTTGCATGGGTCCAGACTTAAAACACCGAGCACAGAGGCCGAGGTGAAGGATCTTGTTGTGAACTTCTATGTTCAATGCCTGGGGGCAATTGACTGTACACACATCGAAATCAAACAACCCTTAGCAAACTCAACAGACTACATCAACAGAAAGCTTTAACACAAGCTTTGTGTGACCACCAGTATCGTTTCATGGATGTTGTTGTAAAATGGCCGGGGAGTGTGCACGACACGCGCATATTTGCCAACTCGAAACTGTGTGCTGATCTAAAAAATGGGACAATACCCTCCTGCCCCAGAGAGTTAGTGGAAGGTGAAGATGCTGTCCCCATGTTTCTTCTGAGGGATACAGCTTCTCCCCTTATGCCGTACCTCATGAAGGAGTACCCCAAAGGCGGAGTTACTCCACAGGAGCAGTATTACGGCTTATCTCTTTGCAAGGCGCACATGTTGATCGAATGTTCATTCGAACGTTTGAAGGCACGGTTTGCGGCTTTGAGAAGGCCGATGGACATAAACATGAAGGACCTTCCTTTTGTGATATATGCTTGCTTTGTTCTGCACTATTATTGTGAAATGCACAATGAACCTGTAAACGAGCAATGCATAAATTCTGCTCACCAGTACGACAGGGATTTCCAGCCACATATGAGAGATTCTAATGTGAGAGCAGATAACAGTGACAATTAAGGGAAACGAGTGAGACGTGTGTTGAAGACATTTCTTGACTCTTAACTAAAACGGTTATTTTTTAACATTTATAAAAAACAGGTTTCCCAGTACAGTGAAAGTATTCCTTTATTTTTTGCTCTGACTGCCATGTGTTTTTTAAATGTGTATATGGTTATTATTATATGTAACCTAAAAAAAGATGTGATTGAATAAAAAGTACACTTTTTCACTCTAAAATTGAGTATGTGAGTTTGTACACTGATGGAATAGATGTTGTCAACCTCTCTCTCTGGTGTGTGTACCGTATTTTCCGGACTATAAGTCGCATCAGTCAAAAAATGCGTTGTGAAGAGGAAAAAAACATATATAAGTCGCACCGGACTATAAGTCGCATTTATTTAGAAATTTATTTCACAAAATCCAAGACCAAGAACAGACATTTAATCTGGAAAGGCAAGTTTTTCAGCTCCACAATAACACACAGAACAACAGGCTGAATAGGTATCCGGCATGTTAAAGGAGAACTCCAGCGCAAAATGAACCTTTGGTCTAATTACACATTGTTACCTAGTCAACCGTTATCTGAGATTTGTTTTCATGATTATCGAATGTAAATAGTTTTATCTCTAAAAACAGTTTAGCCTATAAAGCTAGTATAACGCTAGTATATGGGGCATAGAGTAATGACAAATACAAATCGCTTGTTAATACCACTAAAAAGGCTCAAAATAGCCCCACACTAACACAGTAGCATAATGAGGGTCCCTACCTTCAAACTGAAGCATTGAGAACTTTGACAGTGTCCAGACAGTTTAATAAGAAGATATTTTATACATACAGTCAACTTCACGTATACAAGCAGAAGCCATCTTTGAAAAACAGACTGGATCAGTCGATCAACGAAACGCCGATCCAAATGCGCTGAACTGTGTAGAATCTCATATGGTCCAGCGCAATTAGATTGGCGTTTCGTTGATTGACTGATCGAGTCTGTTTTTCAAAGATGGCTTCTGCTTGTATACGTGAAGTTGACTGTATGTATAAAATATCTTCTTATTAAACTGTCTGGACACTGTCAAAGTTCTCAATGCTTCGGTTTGAAGGTAGGGACCCTCATTATGCTACCGTGTTAGTGTGGGGCTATTTTGAGCCTTGTTAGTGGTATTAACAAGCGATTTTTATTTGTCATTACTCTATGCCCCATATACTAGCGTTATACTAGCTTTATAGGCTAAACTGTTTTTAGAGATAAAACTATTTACATTCGATAATCATGAAAACAAATCTCAGATAACGGTTGACTAGGTAACAATGTGTAATTAGACCAAAGGTTCATTTTGCGCTGGAGTTCTCATTTAACACACAGGGTTTCCCGCAGCACTTTGAAACTAAGGCGTCCGCCTAAGCAACACACGCCTGCCGCCTTAACTACGTTGTCAAAAAAATTTATATGAGCGATATCCGCCGCGTTACTCTGTCCTGTTTGGAGCTTAGATTCTCTGCCCGAGCCTGATATCTCCCGCCGCTATACTCGGGCCGGGCCCGTGATCTAGAGACGTGCGGAGCGGGACTAGATTTGATGGCCGAGTGCGAGCGCGGGCGGTAGCCTAATATGCACTCACTATGTGTGTGCGGGATGCGGGCAAATAAAACGATTAAATATAAATATCTATGAATAAAACATATAAAAACTAATAAATTGTTATTCATCTGTGGCAGAAAAGCAACAAGAACAACTAAAACAAAATAGAAACGATTTACAGGCCAGAGTTTCTATTTGTAACATGTTTGCAGCGTTGAGTGATGTAGCCAATCACAGACATATGTGTTGATTTCTTGAACGCAATGGCCAATCAGAAGCATTTAAGATAGAATCCCCTTACCGCTCAAAACTGACTTTTTGTTCAGTGCTGAATTCTGCATGCTGGCAAATCCTCTGATTATAAAATATATTATAAAAGATTCATTATGCAATCAGCTTCATTGATAATAACAGAGATGTATGAGATCGTGATGAACTGATGTAAGCTTTTTGCGCGCATTCAATCGGCAAACCATGCACACAGCTGCTTGCTTTTATGTTAAGTTAACAATGGTTTGTGAATGTTAATGCTTTAATAACAAATAATTTATCAGGAGCATTTATGCTGATGTGTATGGCGACACGTAGGCTAACACAAAGTTAAGTTAAGTTGCACAAAGTTAAGTTACACCTTAACTAACACATTGTCTGCGGGAAACCCTACACAATAGCATAAAGAACATATACCTGGGAGGCTGATTAGGCTAAATGAACATAAGCCAGCGAGTCCAACTGGAATCTAAATTAATAATTTAATACATTTGTAATACAACAATATTTAGAATGGATATTTTGCAACTATACAGTAGCAATTATTTTACTACAACCTTGTCAGTTCTATTACAAATTTGTTTAATCCCCTAATAATCAGACACAATTGCACAAAACACACAAATGCTTTACAAACAACCTTTAAAGATCTTCCAATTGTTACAAGAGAATGCGAATGTCATAGACAGAAGTCATTAGACTGATTCAAAATATATAAAATATATTCTCTAATATATATTGTTTTATCACTTTGACCGATTTATTAAAAATAACGGGTTGTGCTGTATGTGGGTATTATTGTCTTTGCATTACTTCATGGCACTAAATATATATCTCTCTTCACATTCAGTTCAGACTGTAACCTCATAAATGTAGATTCAGTCAGCATGGTGTATTTTAGTTCCATTCACAGAAGAATGAAGACCTTCAAGAGCCATTAGAACATCATGAATATCTTTCAATATCTATTATATTTTTGTGACATCTCAAAGAAGAGGAAGCACTCTACCGTAAAATTTTCACATCAATATCCTGAAGATGTAAGCGAGGATGTGTGCTTACAAATATTTATTTTAATATAGTAAAAGTTTGTGAGAAAAAGGTTCTTCCAGCGGCTCTGCACTAAACCAAAATTCTTTATCATTTGCCTGAGCCTCTGTAGCTCATTCTTTCTTTCTTTTACATTTCCGTGCTGAATTAATGCTGCATTTGGAGACATAAAATGCTCGTAAAAAAAATCTATTTCAAGTTCAGTACAGGATGCAGTCCTGAGAGATGAAGAAGCATGGCTAAAATGACATGGATGGAGCCTTTGATACAGTCTTTTTAAATTTCATTAGAGAATTTTTCATCCACTGAAGCTCAGCTCTTTGTCCACTCAGTCCTCTGAGTGACTGTAAATGCACACACAAAGAGAGCGAGTGAAGACTCTTACTAGGTAAAAAGATCACGGCAGGTTGTCTTCTACCTCATTTGTCAAGCAAAGTTCATACAAGCCCTAACAGAAACCCTTCTAATTGCCATGATGAATTTATTTCACCACGCTCGAGCTCTTGACCAAGAGACAAGAGCTAGAAAGGGCAGCTCACTCTCCCTTTTTAAAAATGAATGTAGCCATGCTTGCACATGTCTGAGTACAATCTGCTTTTAGGGATACTACGCGATGAAAGTGCTTTACCAAATGTCATCTGACCTTTCATTACGACACCATTCTTAATTGCATTTAGAATAATTACACCACATAATCACTTTCATTGAGCTGGTGAAAGCTATAATTAGAGTCTGTAATGACACGGTGAATAAAACAGTGGAATCCATACAAACCTGGTGGTGATTATTAGGATGTGTGTGTGTGTGTGTGTGTGTGTGTGTGTGTGTGTGTGTGTGTGTGTGTGTGTGTGTGTGTGTGTGTGTGTGTGTGTGTGTGCGCGTGCTTATCAATGGCCTTTAAAATTCTCTGAGTAAGGGAATCTCGCTTAGTGTTCTGATAATAGAATGATTATTTCACTTCTAATTTAGTTGTTCTTTGCACTTGTATAATAAATATTCTACAATATTGAAATTACATGTACAGGAATGTTTCTACAGAACATAAAGCGAAATCTGAATAATTATGTTAAATTTAATTAAAACTAAATGGCCTTTAATTAATTTTCTGTATTTCAATGTATGTATGTGACAAAATTATTTAAAAAAAGCAAACTACCTGTACAGCTGCAGGTTTCATTCTAATACAAAACAAAACAAAACAACAACAACAAAAAACAGAAAGCTCAGGAAAAAAACACCACAACATAATCAGTTATTAATATTTTGTTGGTTCTCTCTTGTTTTTGCATGGTTTCATACTCTTTTTTTTATTTTATTTTTATGACAGTCTGGCCAAAATAAAATATGTCCACACAATTTGGCAATTTTTCAGTGCGATATCAAAAATAAAACAGATGATTCAATCACAACTGTCTTTAAAAAAAAAATATATATATAAATCATTTATATAAAGGTTGAAGATGCCAGGCATCATCGTGGCCACTACTGTCAGGGCCAATTCCTCAGAGGCATAAAATATAAAATTTATATAAAAAATATAAAAGTACCGGTCAAAAGTTTGGACACATTACAATTTTTTTTATGTTTTTGAAAAAAGTCTCTTATACTCACCAAGCCTGCATTTATTTGATCAAAATACAGAAATAAAAATTGTAATTGGTACATGTCAGTTTGTGTTTGGACTTTCTGTTTGCATTTGTTCAGAATTCCTGCCACTCCTTTGTTTCCATGGTCACCATCTTCATTAGTTCATTTGGTTCAGCTGTGTGTTGTTAATTCTCTTGTTAAGGTCCTTTGTTTGTCTCATGCGTATACCCTGTATTTTACCTGTGCTACTAGCTCACAGGGATTTGATTCTCGGCCATTTGGAATGCCTGGGTCTCACTATCAATGTAACCAAGAGCAAACTGACCCCCAGCCAGAGCATGGTCTTTCTGGGCACAGTTTTAGACTCTGGAACGATGACAACGCAGCTCACATGAGAGCGCTTTTCGCGCCTAAAGACATTTCAGAAACTTCTCGGTCTCATGGCAGCAGCGTTGTCAGTACTCCATATGGGATTACTGCGCATGTGTAACGGGTGTGATAGAAGATGTTACCATTTATGATGTTACCATATAATTCATGGAAAACGCCACCCCCCCCCCCCCCCCCTATTTTTTTAATAAGAACACTAACAGTTAGGAATCAGTTCGCCGACACACCAGCAGATGGTGCTGGAGCGCTCCTGTGAAGTATATGATTGAGACTAGCTTCCTCTCGGGTGCGATCTCAGAAGTAAAGCTGACGCGCCAAGAGAAAAGACGCTTACCCTGTCTGTCTCGTTATTATTTCACAGGTAAATAAAATACACTTTAGACATACTTCTAACTGTTCATGAGATAACGAGAAGGTTTGAGGAAGTAACTGTGAAGTGTTTGAAGTACATTTTTCGTGTTTAATATGTTTATATAGATTTCATTAACTCGACGGTTATAGATATAAACAGATTAATCAGTTATTCAATGCATTTAAAAGTGTTACAAGACAGATGACATTGTTGTAATGTTGAATCGCATTAGTAATGCGAGGGTATTTGTTATATTTGGGTTTAAACTGAGTAGTTAAGTACATGTGACGCAGTTTTAATTCGATCGCCATTTTGAGTGCTTTACGGGTACACGTGTCGTGTAAATGTGTGACACGAGGTAATGAGAGTGAAATGGTGTATAGAACATGGCGTTCGGGGTTCAGAGGTATTCTTGATTTATGTATTTGTCATACTGGACATTTAAGCTATACACATTTGTGTGTGGGAATATTTTGCTTATGTGTGTAACCTAAAAGTGACATTTATGTGAATCTTTCTTGGTTTATTTTGTACTTATTCTTCTATGCACATAATATGTAGCTCATATATTACCTTTGTGAAACTGGTGATGGATTACAGGTGTGTATTCATATACTGAGAGTATGTATGAGTCATATTACATATCAGCTAATGTGCAGATGAAGTTATTTTTCTGTATGTAATTCAAGAAATGTTTACAGTTAATATTGTGCGATCTCAGAAGTAAAGCTGACGCGCCAAGAGAAAAGACGCTTACCCTGTCTGTCTCGTTATTATTTCACAGTGGTTCACAGGTGCACAGTGCTTCACTGCCTGTGTACCCTTGCTGCCAGCCCAGATTTCCCCTAGGTCTGAGGCCGGTAACAATTGGGGGCTCGTCCGGGATTCTCTGCACATCTCGTCGGGGACGGTTGTCATAGCAACGGTGGAATCCTGTGCCCAGTGTTTCAGGGAAGGCTACTTCGCTGAGTGTCCTCCAGAGAACAACTGCCACAGGTGATACAGCAACATGACTACTTTAAGCCCACGGCGAGTGCTGATCTTCAAGATCCAAAAGAAACTTTCAGATTTGAGTTTTAGTCAGCTGCAGACTGTTGCAAGTTCGATAGATGACGGCCATGAAACTTACAATGTGGCAGATCTAAGTGAACCTGACCTTTACGACCTAATTGTTGACTATATCAGAAGTGAGGAGTTAAAAGCTGCAGAAGATGAGGGCATGACTCAACTCCTCCTCCTGTTTGACCTACTTAATGACGTGCTATCAACTCCAGGCGCCAGAACCGCTGAACCTGGTAATGTGGCACCTGTCTTGATGGGGGATTCACCAACACAGCACACTCCAACTGATGACCAGGGAGAAGTTTGTACACCACCATCCCCTATGGACAGCGACACTCACACACAACCATTACACATGGACAGAGACACTCACACACAACCATTACACATGGACAGAGACACTCACACGCAATCGTTACACATGGACAGAGAGACCCACGTGCACTCATTTCGGGGCAGAGACAACTATGCACTTACCAGAGAAGTCACCTCATCAACGCCTGGTATGCCCGACCACAGTGGTGTTGCTCCGTCGGGTAGGATGAACTCATCTAACACTTCTGACCATGTTGTAAGATTGTCTGATGTTTCAGCTTTGTTACCACGAAGAGAATTTAAGTTACATGGTGGTCAAATTTGTGATACGGGTTGTGACATGTCTTTCAATTGTCTCTGTAAACAAATGGATGAAGGGTTGCAAGAGGGTTTCAGTGGGTCTGAAATTATCAGAGCAGTCTTTAAAATAACCAAACCTGGTACATTCAGAGAGATGTTAGTTAATAAGGATGATCTCACTGTTAATGAGTTGAAAAGATTTCTGCGTTCTCACATTAGAGACAAAAGTGTGACTGAACTTTTTCAAGAGTTAACTAATGCTAAACAAAGTGAAAAAGAAAGCCCACAACAGTTTCTTTACAGAATAATGGGTCTGAAACAGCGTGTACTTTTTGAGTCACAACATCCTGGTGTAGGGTTTAGCTATAACAAAGAGCTTGTTCAGGGCACCTTCATACACACACTTTATCAGGGGCTAAGTGAGAAAAACAGCCATATCAGACATGATCTTAAACCGTTACTGTCAGACATGCAGGTTAGTGACGACTTGCTCTTGGAACAAATCACGAAATCAACAGCTGAAGAAGAAGGGCGACTGAAGAGACTGGGTTCAGTAGGTAAAACCAGATCAGTTACTGTAAGCGCAGCTCAGCATTCCCAAAGTGAATTGAACACTCCAACAAGAGTTGACACTGAGTTACAAGCAAACCGTGATGCTATCAAAGAACTAACTGCTCAAGTTTCCTCTCTAACCAAGCATCTAGCTCAGATGTCCACCCCCGCTGAGACTGTGAAGCTGCAAGACTGTCGTTCACCTACTGTTCGCGCTCAACCACCATTATCTGAGACCAGAGGTAAATGTAATGACTGTGTACAGAACAACCAAACGAACTGTGTTCACTGCTTTGTTTGTGGCCAGGCAGGACATCGCGCCATTGGCTGTCTCCAACGAAAGTTGTCGGGAAACGGGAAGAGGTCGCTGGAGAGGGGCAGTCAGCGATCCTAAGCAGTGAAGAGCCCCGAGAAGAAGTAAATACACCAAAACGTTTGCAGTCATATCCACCGTACCAGTCAAATCCAAAGAAAAGAGTAGCCCAACTCATTGGTAAGCGATGCATGGTCTCATGTTCCATTAATGGGGTACCTCTTCAGATGCTGCTTGATTCAGGGGCACAAGTGACCATGGTGAGCAAATCGTGGATTGAGCAAGCACTACCCTATCTGAAAATACAGCCGCTTGGATTGTTGTTTGTTAACCATTCGCTTGAGATTGCCGCTGCCAACAATACGCAGGTCCCGCTTGATGGATGGGCAGAGATCGATCTTCAAATATGTAGCCAGCAACATGGGCATGTGACAATCCGAGTACCACTACTTATCAGTCGTGACTGTAACTACCCTCTCTTAGGTAGTAATGTAATTTCGGAAATGATCAAAGCAAATCTCGATCAGCATGATAACGTTGACGTAACTAAAATACTAAAAGAAGCTTTGAGTGTCAGTGATAGCGCCGTGGAAGCATTAGTCTCTACACTTCAGACTATTAGGCCAGCAGAAATGCCAGAGTGTATTGTACGCCTCGGCAAGAAAGGTATAAATATCCCCGCAGGCAAGATTCGTGAAGTGCAGTGTAGAGTTCGAGGGTGGCACAGTGGAGGTACGATGATGTTTCAGCCTCGCCCTGAGAATCATTGCCTGGAGGGTCTTGAAGTGTTCCCAGCTTTAGTTGATGTCCCTGTTGGATCATCTAAGCGCATCAAAGTCCCGATTCAGAACTCGACAAAACATGGCATCTATCTGGCAAAGAAAACCGTTCTTGGTACTCTTGAAGAGATACTTGATCTAAAACCAATCAAACATTCATCCATAAACTGTGAGCCAACATCTCAGAATACAGCACACTTGTGTTCAGCTCAATTGTGTACTTGTGAGCAGACTTTGAGAACAAGTAGGGAAACGCATAAAACCACCCACAAGGCCAAAGACAAATGGCATCCTCCTGTCGATCTGTCTCATCTAGCTGAGGAAGAGCAGGAGATTGCGAAGTGTATGTTATATGACCACTCAGATGTCTTTGCTGAAGAGGACACCGATATTGGTTGCATTTCTGACTTACAACTCAAAATCTACTTAAAAGATGACACCCCAGTCCAAAAGTCCTACAACGCAGTTCCAAAGCCCTTGTATAGAGAGGTTAAGGAGTATGTTCAAAAGCTGCTAGACCATGGATGGATTAGGAAGTCCGTATCACCTTATTCCTCCCCTGTGGTCTGCGTAAGGAAAAAGGATATGAGCTTACGTCTTTGTGTGGACTTTCGTGGACTAAACAGCAAAACCATTCCCGATCGTCATCCCCTTCCACGTATTCAGGACTTATTAGATAGCCTGGGAGGTTACTCATGGTTTTCTATCCTTGATCAGGGCAGTGCATATCACCAGGGTTTTGTTGAAGAGAACTCTAGGCACCTGACAGCTTTCAGTACGCCGTGGGGATTGTACGAATGGATCCGTCTTCCTTTTGGCCTTTCCAACGCACCGGCGGCTTTCCAGAGGTGTATGGAAGGTGTCTTGAGTGGTCTAAGGGATGAATGCTGCTTTCCTTACTTAGACGATGTTCTTTGTTTCTCCAAAACATTCCAAGATCACGTCAAAGATTTGAAGAGAGTGTTTTGCCGTTTGCGGGAGCATGGTGTGAAACTAAGACCAAAGAAGTGTGAACTATTTAAGCGCCAAGTGAGGTATGTCGGACGCTTAGTGACAAGTGAGGGCATTCAAGTCGATCCCAAAGACTTGGAAGCAGTGATGCAGTGGAAGGAGCGGGAACCGAAGAATGTTGGAGAAGTAAGAGCTCTTTTGGGATTCTTGGGCTATTATCGGTCCTTCATTCAGGATTTTTCCAGAATCGCCCGACCATTGTTTAAGCTTCAGGAGAGTCCGAATAAATCTGGAGAGAAACCTGTAAAAACGAGAACGACTACGCAAAGCGTGAAAAAGGGTCAGCTGCCATCAAAGACACCAGTTGAGTGGACTTCTGAACACAGTGATGTGGTTGCTTGCCTTGTTGATATGTTGACCACTTTTCCGATCTTGGCCTACCCAGACTTTAACTTACCTTTCGTCCTTCACACCGACGCGTCCAAGGAAGGTCTGGGAGCCGTACTTTATCAAGAACAAGGGGGTAAGCTACGTGTTATCGCTTATGGTTCAAGGACACTCACACCAGCTGAGAAAAACTACCACCTCCATTCGAACAAGCTTGAGTTCCTTGCCTTGAAGTGGGCCATCTGTGATAAATTTCGAGACTACCTTTACTATGCACCCACGTTCACTGTATTCACCGATAACAATCCCCTCACATATATCTTGAGTACCGCCAAGTTGAGTGCGGTTGGGCACCGGTGGGTGGGTGAACTGGCCGACTTTCATTTCACCATAAAGTATAGACCAGGCAAAACAAACATTGACGCTGACACTCTATCACGGTTTCCAGTTCAGCTTCTCAACCACATCCAAGAGTACTCTGAGGTTTTACCTCCAGATGTGGTGGCTGCCATATGGCAGGGAGACAAAGCCAAGAGGGAAGGAGAATTACCATGGGTTGCGGCTCTTCAGCTAAGCTCCAGTGAGGATAGTTTGCTTCCGGTCAGTACACCTTTGTTTCCTCCAGAAGACATCCGTACTGCTCAGAAAGGGGATACTTCCATCGGCGAGGTAATTGCATTGAAAGAGAGAGGATGGAATCCTAATGACAAAGACAAGAGACAAATGATGGTCACTACACGACGGTTAATTCATGAATGGAACAAACTGCGACTTGACCAAGGAATTCTATACAGACAGACAGGACAACACAGACAACTGGTTCTACCTGATTCCTTAAAGTCTCTAGTGCTCAAACACCTTCACGACGACATGGGACATGTCGGAGCGGACAAAGTTACTCACCTAGCGAGGCAGAGATTTTATTGGCCTTTCATGCAGCGTGACATAGAAAATTATGTCATCCGCCAGTGTCCATGTATTAAGCAGAAGCGACCTACCGTTCCTGAGAAGGCACCAATGGGCTCCATTACAACCAGTGCACCATTTGAACTATTGTCAGTTGACTATCTGCATCTTGAACCGAGTAAGGGTGGCTATGAGTATATCCTGGTTCTAGTAGATCATTTTACTCGATTCGCTCAAGCTTACCCAACACGGAACAAATCTGGAAAAACGGCTGCGGAGAAGATTTTCTATGACTTTATACCACGCTTTGGGTACCCACAGAAGTTACACCATGATCAGGGCCGCGAATTCGAGAATAACTTATTCCAACGGCTTCAGCAACTGGCTGGCATTGCTCATTCTCGAACGACTCCTTACCATCCACAGGGGAACCCCGTTGAGCGCTTGAATAGAACCCTTCTCCAGATGCTACGAACTTTGTCAGAGGACAAGAAATCTACATGGAAAGACCACTTACCACACATAGTGCACGCATACAATTGTTCGAGGCATGAAGCCACGGGGTATTCACCATTCTTTCTCCTCTTTGGAAGAGCCCCGCAATTGCCTATCGACTTACTCTTTGGGCTGGAACCTGAGCCACAGACTGAAACCCGGCAGGAGTATGCGCAGAAGTGGGCTTCTCGGATGCAGGAAGCGTACAAAATTGCATCTGAAAACAGTAAAAAGAGTTCTGCAAAAGGAAAAAGAAACTATGATCGTGGAGTCAGAGGGATTGTGCTCCAGCCCGGTGATCGTGTGCTTGTTCGTAACCTATCCGAGAGAGGTGGGCCCGGCAAACTCCGTGCTTACTGGGAGAACAAGGTTCACCGTGTTGTCGAGAGAATGGGAGATGGTCCAGTATATCAAATTCAAGCAGAAGCCGGTGATCGCACTCTTCGTGTTCTACACCGTAATCTTCTGTTGCCTGTGAATGATTTGCCACTTGAATATAATGGACAGGATAATCGGACACAGAAACAACTCCACAAGAACAGCCAACGTCGCAGATTTAATATCTTGGAACTTGACTCCAGTGACTCTGGGAACGAGGAAGAATATGCGTGTAACCCCAGATCAGTTCCAGTATATGAAAGAGAAAAAGTGACTCGAGAACAGTCACGTCATGACTTAAACAGTGATCTTCGAGTAGTTGCACAAGAGTTTCAACCAGAACACCACAGAACTATACAAACTCATCTATCACAGGAACAACAACCTCGAGTTGTGACATCAGAACCGATGCAAACACTACCTGATCCGTTGCCATCTCCAGAACATCAGGAACAAGTTGAGGACTGCATAGCTAGAAGTAGTTATGGAGATACTGACGTGGACGTGGAACCGGTTGCTCAGTTAATGAATGGAGAAGACAGTACCTTGCGAAGATCTGCACGTGCAGTAAAGCCAAAGGAAGTGTTCACATATGATCGAATGGGACAACCCACATACCAACCTTGGGGACCAGGAGTGAACGCAATACATACCTGCGTACTTTATCCTATTCATACTTACCCTGTCGTACCTGATCATCGCCACTATCCTTCACCACCTGTGTGGACATATTAGAATTAGATCAGAACAGCACAAGCGATATAGGACTGTTTAAATTTAAATACTCACCTGTCTCTGCATCAGACGGATAGTTATTTTCGCTACAGAACAACTTTATTCTATGCTGTTGGATTAGTTCTGGATACCTGGAGGCATCCCTTAAAGCAGGGGAGAGTGTAACGGGTGTGATAGAAGATGTTACCATTTATGATGTTACCATATAATTCATGGAAAACGCCCCCCCCCCCCCCCCCCCCCTATTTTTTTAATAAGAACACTAACAGTTAGGAATCAGTTCGCCGACACACCAGCAGATGGTGCTGGAGCGCTCCTGTGAAGTATATGATTGAGACTAGCTTCCTCTCGGGTGCGATCTCAGAAGTAAAGCTGACGCGCCAAGAGAAAAGACGCTTACCCTGTCTGTCTCGTTATTATTTCACAGGTAAATAAAATACACTTTAGACATACTTCTAACTGTTCATGAGATAACGAGAAGGTTTGAGGAAGTAACTGTGAAGTGTTTGAAGTACATTTTTCGTGTTTAATATGTTTATATAGATTTCATTAACTCGACGGTTATAGATATAAACAGATTAATCAGTTATTCAATGCATTTAAAAGTGTTACAAGACAGATGACATTGTTGTAATGTTGAATCGCATTAGTAATGCGAGGGTATTTGTTATATTTGGGTTTAAACTGAGTAGTTAAGTACATGTGACGCAGTTTTAATTCGATCGCCATTTTGAGTGCTTTACGGGTACACGTGTCGTGTAAATGTGTGACACGAGGTAATGAGAGTGAAATGGTGTATAGAACATGGCGTTCGGGGTTCAGAGGTATTTTTGATTTATGTATTTGTCATACTGGACATTTAAGCTATACACATTTGTGTGTGGGAATATTTTGCTTATGTGTGTAACCTAAAAGTGACATTTATGTGAATCTTTCTTGGTTTATTTTGTACTTATTCTTCTATGCACATAATATGTAGCTCATATATTACCTTTGTGAAACTGGTGATGGATTACAGGTGTGTATTCATATACTGAGAGTATGTATGAGTCATATTACATATCAGCTAATGTGCAGATGAAGTTATTTTTCTGTATGTAATTCAAGAAATGTTTACAGTTAATATTGTGCGATCTCAGAAGTAAAGCTGACGCGCCAAGAGAAAAGACGCTTACCCTGTCTGTCTCGTTATTATTTCACAGTGGTTCACAGGTGCACAGTGCTTCACTGCCTGTGTACCCTTGCTGCCAGCCCAGATTTCCCCTAGGTCTGAGGCCGGTAACACATGCGCCCGCTGCAGCACTGGCTGAAACGCCGTGTGTCAACCCATGCATGGCAGTCAGGCAACCTGCGCATCATGGTGAATCACGGTTGTTTAAGAACCCTGATTCCCTGGTGGGCTCAGAACTGGTACCTCAAGGGTGTGACCATGGGAGTGGTTTCCAGGAGGAAAGTAGTGTTTACGGACGCTTCCAACCTTGGTTGGGGAGCGCTGCACAAGGGCAAGCCTACCTCCGGCCTCAGGTCGAGCACGGAGCAGAGCTTACATATCAAATGTCTGGAAATGAAAGCAGTTGGTTTGGCCCTGAAAGCATTTCTGTCAAACCTAAAAGGTCACCATGTTTTAGTCCGAACGGACAACATGTCGTGGCCTACATAAATCTGAGCTCTCTGAGAGCGGCGCATATCCCGGGCATTCAGAATCTGGGTGCAGATATGCTCTCACAGGGCAACACTCCCCTAGGCGAGTGGTCCCTGAACTCACGGATGGTCAGTCTGATATGGAGTGTGTTCGGAGAGGCTAACCCTAACCCTAACCCAGAAATCGACCTTTTTGCCTCGAGAACCAACACCCACTGCACAGTGTTCTTCTCGAAGAGCACGGACGCGCAGGCCAATCCCTGACCCAACCGCCCCCTTTATCCTTTTCCCCCCGTGTTGATGATTCCACAAGTCATCAAACAGGTCAGGGAGAGCGGATGCCCAGTCCTTCTGGTGGCCCCTCTCTGGAAATCAGGCCGTGGTTTCCGGAGCTGGTTCAGCTATCAGGCACAGTCCCTTGGCCAATTCCAATGCGGAAAGACCTCCTCTCTCAGGCCAAGGGGACTTATGGGCCCTCCATGTATGGCCCCTAAACGGGTACCCAGGGACCTTCCTGAGAAGGTCTTAAGCACTATCTCTGAAACCAGGGCCCCGTCTACTCAACACCTTTATGCTTTGAAGTGGAAGGGTTTTTTCCAGCTGGTGCTCGAAAAATCATTTTGACCCAGAGTCATGTGAGGTACCTGTGGTGCTCTCCTTCCTGCTGGAGCTGTTGGACGCGGGCCGTTCCCCGTCCACGTTCAACGTGTATGTGGCAGCTATTGCAGCGCATCATGCTCTGGTGGCTGGCCAATCAATAGGAAGAAATTACCTGGTGGTACGGTTTCTAAAAGGTGCGAGGAGGATTAACCCCTCTAGACCTCCTTCTGTGCCTTCTTGGGACCTCTCCACGGTCCTGGGGGCTCTGAAGGGTCCACCGTTTGAACCGCTCCAGTTGGTTGATCTTAAACCTCTCTCGCTAAAGAGTGCTCTCCTGGTGGCACTGGCATCTATCAACCGAGTGGGTGATCTGCAGGTGCTCTCTGTGAGCCCCTCCTGTTTGGAGTTTGGAATAGGTGACTCTAAAGTCACCCTCAAACCCAGGCATGGTTATGTACCCAAAGTGCTCTCAATGCCGTTCAGAGCACAGATTATTACATTATTAGCCCTATCCCCTTCTGCCGAGGATGAGGAGGTTAATCTTTTCTCTGCCCTGTCAGAGCACTGATAATCTATCTGGAGCGTTCTGCGTCTTTCAGACAATCAGAACAGCTTTTATGTCTGCTTTGGTGGCCGATCCAAGGGGGATCCAGTCACTAAGCAAAAACTGTCTAGATGGATAGTGGATGCCATTTCTATGGCTTATACCTCATTGGGTCAGGTTTGCCCCATAGGTATTAAGGCCCATTCGACCAGAGGCATGGCTTCGTCATGGGCTTGGTCATCTGGCTTTCCCATTCAAGATATTTGTGATGCGGCCGGCTGGTCCTCGCCTTCCACATTTATGAAGTTTTATAATATGGAGGTGCCTTCCCTACAGGCGAAGGTGTTTTCGGTATGATTAAGGCCCGACGGTGTCTGGTCTTGTCTAAAAATGCTACTGTGCACAATCACATTCATATATATATAAAAACCACTTTGGCTGGTTATTTTTCCTATACTAATAGTCCCGACGGTGTCTGGGTTCATTAGTATACTATGTTGGTTTTATTACTGACACATATATATATATATTATTCTAGACCCGACGGTGTCCGGTCTGTTATATATAATATAAATGGGTATTCTGGCTTGTTCTGTGAGCTCAGGGGTTCTGAGGTACAGTGGCAACCAGTTACTTATGGTTCAGCGTTTTGCATAGCTACGCAATACGGAGTGACCGTTCGAAAGGGAACTACTCGGTTACTATCGTAAGAGAGGGAACGAGTATTGCGTAGCCGGCCGCACTATAGTAACCTGGAGAGTTGTCGCTTCTGTCGTTAAACATGCTATAATGGCGAATTCGGGGGACTATTATAGGCTAAGGCCACGGCCCCTTGGAGGGCTCTGACCTGTAATGACGTAGGGCTAGCTCAATGGTCGCACGTCAGAGGCACCCGCGCCATTGGATGTGCAGTTGCTGCAAATGCGTTTTACATATAAGCTTCAGTAAATCGAGGAAAATGAGTTCCCCCACTGCATTCGCTACACAATACTCATCCCCTCTCTCAGGGAACTGAGGTTACGATAGTAATCGAGTCAAGAAGATATGCTGCTAACTTACTCTGAGTTTCTAGATTTCAATAAAATTCCAGTGAATCCCAGGGAGTTCTCTATTGTCATGGATGGGATTCCTACAGGGGTCTTGGCATTATTCAGAGCTAATACCCAAAGTACCAGTTTTGCGCCCCTTTCTTCCTTTGATTTATTTGAAACTGCAATTGGAAAAATTAGTTTTGCCCCCGGAGTCGTAAATGTTTATAAAACTATTTGTTCATTATTTCAAAAAGACATTGTCACCAGGCCAGACTATATTGTTTATTGGAATAGAGTGGTTGAAGGTTAGTTAACTTATGGAAGGCCATCTGGACTTTACCAAACATATATTTATTGGTAAATCAAATAAAGAAATAAGTTTCAAAATCTTACACAGGTACTACCCAGTAAATAATGTTCTTGTTAAATTTAAAAAGGATATTGATCGGAACTGTTCTTTGTGCAATACATTGGCTGAAACCTTGTTTCATTTATTTTGGCATTGCGCTTATGGAAGTAAAATAATGACAAATGTTTTTGAAATAAAAAAGCCTGTTGAATTGCACTACTTGAAAAAAATATGCATTGCATTAACCATGCTTGCATTTATGCATTGTATTTAGGCCTTGCATTGTTATGGGCTGAAATTCAACATGGTTGTATATTTAAGCTGTGAATATTTCAATTCAAAACATTTCAAACACATTTTCATTCATAAAAATTAAATAATCCATATTCACCTTTCATATTTCACTTCAAAAATATTCAAACTGTTAAAAAATACAAACTATAATATTCAACGGGCAATTTTCGATCCACTTTATTTCGCTTTACAAATTCGCTTCCACAAATTCAGTGGTTCAAATTTGACAGTAAATTCATAAAACATTATTATTACAGTAAGTTGTGTGAATAAAGAATAATATGAACTAAACAATTCAGTACAACTTACATCCATCCATTTTCCAAGCCACATGTCCTATTTGGGGTCGCGGGGACGCTGGACTCCTGGAGCCTATTACTGTGTGTGTGTGTGTGTGTGTGTGTGTGTGTGTGTGTGTGTGTGTGTGTGTGTGTGTGTGTGTGTGTGTGTGTGTGTGTGTGTGTGTGTGTGTAAAAAAAGAAAAGAAAAGGTGCTGTGCTATATTGTCTCAATTATTACAAATCCTCACATAATTCAAAAGAATCACAATGAGGACTTGGCTGAGCCTGTATGACTCTGCCTCTCCAGAGTGTGTAATTTTACTGATGCGACACCAGGCCATGAGGTAAAGTTTTGAAAAGATTTCCGTAAACATGATTAATTAAGTCTCTTTTAAACTGACATTATAAAAAAAAAAAAAAAAAAAAGGCCCTGTAAAAGTGTCTGAAAGCATGACATTGTAAAATGTTTTCAA
Source organism: Phoxinus phoxinus (assembly GCF_949152265.1). Taxonomy (NCBI): domain Eukaryota; kingdom Metazoa; phylum Chordata; class Actinopteri; order Cypriniformes; family Leuciscidae; genus Phoxinus; species Phoxinus phoxinus. The sequence goes on from NC_136889.1 coordinate 27,963,202, forward strand.
CACCGAAATAGCTTCTCATTCTAAACCATTACTCAATTTTGCATGGCAAACAAACATGAATTTAATCATTTGATTTAATATTCTTGATTTCATAATGAGTGGTGCTTGTTATAGTGTCACAGGTCGAGGTGGGCCAAGCCAGACTGCACCCACCCCTAGACCAGGATCACCCTGAGGAGCGTGTCAAAGGAGGAGGCAGGAGACAGGAATAAAAAGAATGACAGGCTTTATTAAATATAAAAACAATTTGAAAATCCTAATCTAAAATTCCTCTTCCTTCCTCTTCCCAGGAATCCAAGGCAAGTGGGGGTCAGGCTCACTTCCTTCTGGCGCTGGTGCCAACTCACAGTGGTAGGTACTGCACGGGTGGGTATCGCAGGTAAGTAAATGAGTCAGGCTTACTTCCTTCTGGCGCTGGTGCCAACTCACAGTGGTAGGTACTGAACAGGTGGGTATCACAGGTGAGTGGGGGGGTCAGGCTTACTTCCTTCTGGCGCTGGTGCCAACTCACTGAACAGGTGAGTATCACAGGTGAGTATCGCAGGTGAGTAGGTGGATCAGGGCTCACAGGAGTTGTAAGGGCGGGCACTTCGCACCATACAGGTGGGTTTCAGGGCTACAGCAGACTCAAGTCGCAAGCGGAGCGGGGCTTTGGCTGGCCCAGACAGAATCAACGCTTCAAATAGAGGTGAATAGCTCTCACATGGGTGGCAGGAGACAGAGTCAATAGCTGAACAGGGCTTTCACTGGGACAGACAGCATTCAAACTTCAAGCAGAGGTAAACAGTTCTCACGTGTGTTGCAGGGGACAAAGTCACAAGCTGAGCGGGCGTTCACTGGAACAGACGGAGTCAACACTTCAAATAGAGGTGAACAGCTCTCACGTTGGTGGCAGGAGACAGAGTCATAAGCGGAGCAGGGCTTTCACTGGGGCAGACAGCACACAGACTTCAAGCAGAGGTAAACAGTTCTCACGTGTGTTGCAGGGGACAAAGTCACAAGCTGAGCGACGTTCGCTGGAACAGACGGAATCAACACTTCAAAATAGAGGTGAGCAGCTCTCACATTGGTGGCAGGAGACAAAGTCATAAGCTGAGCCGGGCTCTCACTGGGACAGGCAGCATAAACTTCAAACAGAGGTAAACAGTTCTCACGTGTGTGGCAGGGGACAAAGTCACAAGCTGAGCGACGTTCGCTGGAACAGACGGAATCAACACTTCAAATAGAGGTGAACAGTTCTCACATGGGTGGCAGGAGACAAAGTCATAAGCTGAGCAGGGTTCTCACTGGGACAGACAGCATAAACTTCAAGCAGAGGAAACAGTTCTCACGTGTAGTGTGCGCACGGGGGCTTTTCCTTCTGACATCCAACAGGTGACTGCAATCGATCTTGCTAGACTCTTATGATGGACGGTAGACCAGCATAACACATGGGGAGTGCACGGCGATAAAAGGTAAATCTTCCACACACACACGACAGTCCAATTCCAAACATGCAACGTGATGGGAAACGTCAATTTCAGCACTACAAATCCACTCTTCAAGTGCAAAGTAAGGCCAACACTCACCCAGAGGTCTCGATCTGAAGAGCCGATGATAGTCAGAGTTGGGACAGATGCGGTGAATAATTTCCTCACCACTACAAGCGGCTTCACTTCGCTGGTTTCAATGGCCGAGGGAGAGGCTAGAGATCGACAAGGAATCAGTATATTTCACTCAGTGCGATGTATACAACGTGATCCAAGCACTTCAAACCAGTATCCAATTTAGTGTAGAAAACATGCGTTTATGAGATTCAATTTGTCAATCACTCATCTCACTCTTTCCCAGTCCAGACGGCGAATTCCACTCTTCACAACTGCCCTCGGATCCCACAAGCAACACTCCTCTTCTTTCACGATGGTCCTTCAGCTGCAACACTCCACAAACATTTCCCAACGGGAGAGAACCACACCAGATCGCCGGGGGAAGACAAAGAAACAACCACACAACGTGGAGAGAGAACACTCCAGATCAACGGAGGAGGAACAACAACACCAACCTTCTCTTCCCCTTGTGTTTTATCCTCTCAAAATGCTGGCGTGGCCTCAATCAGACACTCAAAGTGAAGTCCCCACACCTGTTGCCAATCTGCCGTTTAGTTGTCATGACAACAGACACACACACCGGCCCGGGGACAGTGTTACACTGAAAGTGCCCCGGCGGGAACACTTCTCTGGTGGAATCAGTTCCGGGGATTATTTGTCACCCCGTGACAATAGCATTGCTATTGCTCATACTTTCGAAAAATCTGTAAGTATAAAACATTTTTCGTCCCACACCGTTGGTGCTACAGACACGAATGATGAAAATGGATATCCTGTTTTTACATGGTAGCCAATAAAACAAGGGAAAGTTCCACAGACACACTGAAGATGGAATTTGAGTCATATTTAGATACCAATATATTGCAGTGTCTCCTCTTCCACACCAACATTACACAATTTGGATTTCTCACTTATCTGACCCATCCATTTTAACACAGTCTCACCCCAAAACGTCACATACTGACGGGTATTGACCATACGGCAACATACGACGAAAAGGGTACCCTTTAACGTCCATATGTGACGATTCGGGTATGGTTGGGTTTAGGTATGCGTTAGGGTACCGCTAGGAGGCGCTGCTGGTGCGCTTATGTCTGCGTCTCATATTGACGTTATAGGGGTACCCTTTTTGTCGTATGTTGACGTATGGTCAAGACCCGTCAGTATATGACGTTTTGGGGTGAGACCGGGCTGTCCATTTTAGGTTGTGGGGTGCATTCCATTCAACTGAGAGTGCCCTGCTAAGAGGACTTAACAGGGTATTCCGTCATCTTAAGAGTTTTTTTAATCTGAAGGGAGCAAACATGTTCAGTTTGAAAGGATACTACAAACAGTAGAGGGGTTAATTCTGAGCTCAAGTCAAAAATATCTGATTTATGAGTTGAACACACTTGAACGCCACCCCAAATTCGAGTGGAAATCTTGGAACTTTTGTTAAATCCAGAGTTTCTTGAGTTGTGTGTCAGTAAGAATATATGGTGTAACAACGTCTGTACTGACATTAAATTAGTTAAAATGAATGACATTGTTATTTGTTGCATCAATCATAATAACAGCAATTATAAGAGATTCTTCTTGTAAGCTGGACGCTGAGCATCAATGTCATGGTAACATTCCAGGTGAAGATAATGAGTAAAATGCGTATAGTCATTCATTGCTCTCTCGTGTCATGCTTTAGAGCAGGGGTGGGGAACGTTGGTCCTGGAGGGCCACTCTCCTGCAGACTTTAGTTCCAACCCTAATCAAACAAACCTGAACTAGCTAGTCAATGTCTTCAGGATCACTAAGGCTATATCAGGTGAGTTTTTTACAGGGTTGGAGCTAAACTCTGGCCCTCCTGAACCAACGTTTTCCACCCCTGCTTTAGAGAGATTTTGCTCCTTTTCAAATCATAGATATGATTAAAGATTAAACGCAAATACCAAACAGCTACTGTACATTATGACACGTAAGCACATTGCTCCCCACTTCAAGGCATAGGAATGCTCACTTCTGATGACAGTAAGTTTTCAATGGGAATGAACCATAATTTACTGTTACTTTATTATAGGAAGAAATTTACATAAAATCAAACAATTAACAAATAATACAGAGTGGAGTACCAAAGAGCTGCACTGGAGCAGAACAGTTGATTTGTTGCTCTGTTGATCACCAGTGTCATAAATAGTCCCTGGTGAACCCTGTTATTTATGGTCAGTCCGTTACACATGTGCTTCATTAATATTTCAACACAGTCTTTTGATATCCGATAGGAGCAAAGCTGCATTTGATATGCAGCGCAGTCGACCATTACATATAGGGCAGTGTCATGCTTTAGAGAGATTTTGCTCCTTTTCAAATTATAGACATGATTAAAGGTTAAATGCAAATGCCAAGTACATCCAGATTATTCTGAAAACAGCAATTACCAAAATGTAAGTAATGCCACCGTGGCACACTTGAATCCTGATGGCAACCACTGTGAAATTTTATTAGGCACTTATTTTGTTTTATTGGTTATTTGTTCATTTTCTTGGAATATCTGCTGGGAACATTTATTTATTATGATGTCATACAGATACACTAAAAGCAGCTGAAGAGGATCAACGGTCATCCTCTGACACCAATCCTTCATCTTCTCAGTCAGTCTCTCAATTTACTTAAAGAAACTGTCATTTGTTTGTTTGAGTATTTACAGTATGTGTCAGACAGGGTGTGTTTGTTTTGAACTTCCAGCTCTGGGCGTAAGGTTCATGATGGTGGCAGTGAAGACGGGTGAAGGGCCAGAGGCCCAAAGGATTCTGGTAGTTTTCTGCACTTCACAAAGCCCTCCCAGCATCCTGCCAGCTGTCCTGTGTCCTTGTTGAAGCCAAACTTTAATCATTGCTTTAAATAATACATGCACAACACCCAGAGATATTTGTATTCTCAAAACAGATCCTTTAAGGCTTCATGAAAACTGAGTCCATCAATCTTACCAATCAAAGTTGTCTTTTCAAATATTTTCCCTTTTTCAGTTATTTTTCTAATTTAAAGGGGTCATGACCAGGATTGTTTTATTATTTTAGAATGTTGCCTGGGGTGCACTTATATTGTTAGTATAATTTAGAAATAAAAGGCATTTCTCCAAGCTTGATTTTAGCCTCTGATTTGAACGCTCTGTTTGAAGGGCGTCTGCTGTGAGACTTGTAAACGCCCACTGCTGTGATTGGCTTACATGCTTGCATATGAAATAGCTAGTATTACATGTGGAACTCTCTCGAAAACTTTTACTACGTTTTTATTTTACAGCTATTGAGATTAACAAATCGTGAAAAGTATTGTTTAAAGCATTATATTTAAATCTATCCCATCACATGAGAGGTTGCAGTGATCAGATGACATACAGTCTGTTCAATGAAAAGATTGTATCATTGCAACGCAATTTTTGCACTCTGACGAATGTCTTCACCAAATAACAATGCAAACACGATGTAAATACAGTTAGAGCTTTGTTGTGCAGTGTAACAGCATCATTGATTTCATAACGAGTTATGGCAAGTGTCCAGATAAACTCTCGCTGTTTGATTGACAGCTTGGGCGATTTGGAAAGGGAGCGTTCTTTGATCGCTTTCTGTATAATTTAATGTTATGTTACCTATGTTATTTAGCTATTGCATGGGCGGGGCTAAACAGGCAGTGTTGAAGTAGGCGTTGATCTTTTGCGGAGGTGGTGTTTGATACCCTTTGACGTCATAGATCCCCACTTTGATAAACCTGTCATTCGCTGGGCCTGGTGTCAATAAAAGCTTTTATTGGACAAACAAGGATGTTTTCCGTACTGAAACGTTCAGGATATTCTTATATTATGATGAACTCTTATATGTCAAAAGCTCAAGGAAAATTTGATTACTCAGTTCATCACCCCTTTAACATTTTTAAAAAAAAAATTTTTTTTTAATCAGTTTTATCTATTTAATTATCTTTTTTTATGTATCACTTTTGGGGAAACTATTATACAGTTCTGCACATAAGTTGACATACCTCTTTCAGAATATGCAAGATGTTATTAATATTTACAAAATAAGGGATTCTAAATTACATGTTGCATTTTATTTAGTACAAATAAGCTGTGTCACATACTGTAACACATGTTGACAAATAGTCCAAAAGACAATATAACTGAATTTACACAAATTAACCATTTCAGAAGTTTGCATACCCATCTTAATACTGTCACAATCACACCAGGCTCTCCCTTACTCCCTGATCTGTCACCAGAGTACTGATCACATGCACCTGGTCATCATCAAGCACCAATCAGCAGCACTATAAAGAGCACATACAATCACACAGTCATTGTCTGGCCTTGTCTACTGGCCTCTAAAGACTACTACTAGACTGCCACTTACTTATTTACGGCAGTGGCTCAGTGGTTCATGTAGATTGTCTACAAACCAGAAGGTTGGTGGTTCAATCCCCGACCAAGTGTCGCCTTGGTTCACCTGACCAAGGGTCGAGGTGTCCATGAGCAAGACACCTAACCTCAGCTGCTCCCGACGAGCTGGATGGTGCCTTGCATGGCTGACACCGCTGTTGGTGTATGAATGGGTGAATGTGAGGCAACATGTAAAGCGCTTTGGTGGCCATTGGGTCTGTGAAAGCGCTATATAAATGCAGTCTATTTACCATTTTACTTAATGTCCCTGACTACCTTGCTAGCTACTGTGGTTACCTCATCCAAGTCAATCTCCAGTCATCCAAGACATCTTCAATTCAATTGTCCTGCTCCTGATTGTTGTTTCTTCGTCCTCTGTTAACAGTAAACCACTGACTACTACAGTAATGCTTACTGCTTCATTCAGTCACCGTCCTCCTCGACTCTGGGTCAGCCGGCAACTTCATCTCGGGGACACTGTGCCAAAATCTCAAGCTCAAGAAGGAACCCTGTACCCACTTCAAATACAAGTTGACAGTCAATACATCAAAACATCACACTCTTGTTTCTGGAGTGTTTCACTGCTGACGAGATCCTAGGGTGCCCATGCTGCTGCTTCTAGTTTGTTTTTCTTTGTGGCCAAGAAGGATGGAGGCTTGACCTTTTCAGCAAACTTACAACTTAATCCAAATCCGTAGAATGGACGATTGGACGATAGCCTTAATAACACCTACAGGCCACTATGAATATCGGGTGATGTCTTATGGTTCAGTTATCACCCTGTAGCAAATTAGCTCTATGAAATATTATAATAACCAATCATAACTTATTATAATTGATTATGAACAGCTCCTTTTTCGCCAGCTCCTTATTCGTCGAACTATTCGTTCCACCTTAAAAATGTTGGATGGTAGTTCCCTCCCCCTCGATGCTTTTGGCAGTATTTCTTAAAGGAACAGTTGTACGTGAATTATGAGCCTGTGGATCGGGCAGCATTTCTCATTTAACTAAATAACTAAAAGAAATATTCCTGAAAATATGATCTTGTCTGCCTCTATAAATGGTGTAAGCTACCTGGTAAATTCAACCAGAGTACTTATTTTGTATTTAAGTTCCACACACACACACACACACACATTTTTATATATATATATATATATATAAAGATGAATATGAATATATATATACATATATATATATATTTATATATACATATATTTATATATATATATATATATATATATATATATATATATATATATATATATACACACATACACATACACACACACATACATACATATATATATATATATATATATATATATATATATGTAGAGGTCTAGATAATTTCATTCTTAAATGAAATCTTGTTTTACAACATTTTCTGATGTGTTATTAAGGAAATATGCAGAATATGCCACTCCATGCAGCTTTGTGTGCCGACGATGCATACTGGAGGTGTCATTACTTTATTATTTCACAAGTTCTCAAAAAAACAAGCATGTGGAAGTATAGATAATTTCATTCTTAAATGAAATCAAGCATTACAACATTTTCTGATGTGTTATTAACGAAATATGGTACCCAGAATATGCACCTTTATTTGCCGACAAAGCATACTGGAGGTGTCATTACTTTAATATTTCACAAGTTCTCAAAAAAACAAGCATGTGGAAGTATAGATAATTTCATTATTAAATGAAATCAAGCATTACAACATTTTCTGATGTGTTATTATTGAAATATGGTACCCAGAATATGCCTCTCCATGCAGCTTTGTGTGCCGACGATGCATACTGGAGGTGTCATTACTTTAATATTTCACAAGTTCTCAAAAAAACAAGCATGTGGAGGTATAAATAATTTCATTCTTAAACGAAATATTGCATTACAACATTTTCTGATGTGTTATTAACGAAATATGGTACCCAGAACATGCACCTTTATTTGCCGACAAAGCATACTGGAGGTGTCATTACTTTAGTATTTCTCAAGTTCTTAAAAAAACAAGCATGTGGAAGTATAGATAATTTCATTCTTAAACGAAATCAAGCATTACAACATTTTCTGATGTGTTATTAACGAAATATGGTACCCAGAATATGCACCTTTATTTGCCGACAAAGCATACTGGAGGTGTCATTACTTTAGTATTTCACAAGTTCTTAAAAAAACAAGCATGTGGAGGTATAGATCATTTCATTCTTAAACCAAATCTTGCATTACAACATTTTCTGATGTGTTATTAACGAAATATGGTACCCAGAATATGCACCTTTATTTGCCGACAAAGCATACTGGAGGTGTCATTAATTTAGTATTTCTCAAGTTCTTAAAAAAACAAGCATGTGGAGGTATAGATCATTTCATTCTTAAACCAAATCTTGCATTACAACATTTTCTGATGTGTTATTAACGAAATATGGTACCCAGAATATGCACCTTTATTTGCCGACAAAGCATACTGGAGGTGTCATTACTTTAGTATTTCTCAAGTTCTCAAAAAAACAAGCATGTGGAAGTATAGATAATTGCATTCTTAAATGAAATCAAGTATTACAACATTTTCTGATGTGTTATTATTGAAATATGGTACCCAGAATATGCACCTTTATTTGCCGACAAAGCATACTGGAGGTGTCATTAATTTAGTATTTCTCAAGTTCTTAAAAAAACAAGCATGTGGAGGTATAGATCATTTCATTCTTAAACCAAATCTTGCATTACAACATTTTCTGATGTGTTATTAACGAAATATGGTACCCAGAATATGCACCTTTATTTGCCGACAAAGCATACTGGAGGTGTCATTAATTTAGTATTTCTCAAGTTCTTAAAAAAACAAGCATGTGGAGGTATAGATCATTTCATTCTTAAACCAAATCTTGCATTACAACATTTTCTGATGTGTTATTAACGAAATATGGTACCCAGATAACACAGTCTCACCCCAAAACGTCACATACTGACGCGTCTTGACCATTCGGCAACATACGACGAAAAAGGTACCCTTTAACGTCCATATGTGACGATTCGGGAATGGTTGGGTTTAGGTATGCGGTAGGGTACCGCTAGAAGGCGCTGCTGGTGCGCTTATGTCTGCGTCTCATATGGACGTTAAAGGGTACCTTTTTCGTCGTATGTTGCCGAATGGTCAAGACGCGTCAGTATGTGACGTTTTGGGGTGAGACCGGGCTGACCCAGAACATGCACCTTTATTTGCCGACAAAGCATACTGGAGGTGTCATTAATTTAGTATTTCTCAAGTTCTCAAAAAAACAAGCATGTGGAAGTATAGATAATTTCATTCTTAAATGAAATCAAGTATTACAACATTTTCTGATGTGTTATTATTGAAATATGGTACCCAGAATATGCACCTTTATTTGCCGACAAAGCATACTGGAGGTGTCATTAATTTAGTATTTCTCAAGTTCTTAAAAAAACAAGCATGTGGAGGTATAGATCATTTCATTCTTAAACCAAATCTTGCATTACAACATTTTCTGATGTGTTATTAACGAAATATGGTACCCAGAACATGCACCTTTATTTGCCCACAAAGCATACTGGAGGTGTCATTACTTTAGTATTTCTCAAGTTCTTAAAAAAACAAGCATGTGGAAGTATAGATCATTTCATTCTTAAACGAAATCTTGCATTACAACATTTTCTGATGTATTATTATTGAAATATGGTACCCAGAATATGCCTCTCCATGCAGCTTTGTGTGCCGACGATACATACTGGAGGTGTCATTACTTTAGTATTTCACAATTTCTCAAAAAACAAGCACGTAGAGGAATAGATAATTTAAATCTTAAACGAAATCTTGCATTACAACACTTTCTGATGTGTTATTAACGAAATATGGTGCCCAGAATATGCACCTTTATTTGCCGACAAAGCATACTGGAGGTGTCATTACTTTAGTATTTCTCAAGTTCTCAAAAAAACAAGCATGTGGAAGTATAGATAATTTCATTCTTAAATGAAATCAAGCATTACAACATTTTCTGATGTGTTATTATTGAAATATGGTACCCAGAATATGCCTCTCCATGCAGCTTTGTGTGCCGACGATGCATACTGAAGGTGTCATTAATTTAGTATTTCTCAAGTTCTTAAAAAAACAAGCACGTGGAGGAATAGATCATTTCATTCTTAAACGAAATCTTGCATTACAACACTTTCTGATGTGTTATTAACGAAATATGGTGCCCAGAACATGCAACTTTATTTGCCGACAAAGCATACTGGAGGTGTCATTAATTTAGTATTTCTCAAGTTCTTAAAAAAACAGTTCTTCAGACACAGAAACCGCTGATTAAAGAGAGTCATATATGCTGTGTGTGCATACTCTTCAGTGAAAGTTTATCTAGCCCTGTACAGCCTCCTTTTTGAGAATATATGAAATCATTAATTACTGTCGGCCCATACAGTTGTGTGGAATGGCATGTTCAGGGTAGCATAATTCAACAATACCACATCAGAAAATGTTGTAATGCTTGATTTCATTTAAGAATGAAATTATCTATACCTCCACATGCTTGTTTTTTTAAGAACTTGAGAAATACTAAAGTAATGACACCTCCAGTATGCTTCGTCGGCCACAAAGCTGCATGGAGAGGCATATTCTGGGTACCATATTTCAATAATAACACATCAGAAAATGTTGTAATGCTTGATTTCGTTTAATAATAAAATGATCTATTCCTCTACGTGCTTGTTTTTTTTGAGAACTTGAGAAATACTAAAGTAATGACACCTCCAGTATGCATCGTCGGCAAATAAAGGTGCATATTCTGGGTACCATATTTCGTTAATAACACATCAGAAAATGTTGTAATGCTTGATTTCGTTTAAGAATGAAATTATCTATACTTCCACATGCTTGTTTTTTTAAGAACTTGAGAAATACTAAAGTAATGACACCTCCAGTATGCCTCGTCGGCACACAAAGCTGCATGGAGAGGCATATTCTGGGTACCATATTTCAATAATAACACATCAGAAAATGTTGTAATGCTTGATTTCAGTTATTAATGAAATTATCTATACCTCCACATGCTTGTTTTTTTGAGAACTTGTGAAATACTAAAGTAATGACACCTCCAGTCTGCTTTGTCGGCACACAAAGCTGCATGGAGAGGCATATTCTGGGTACCATATTTCAATAATAAAACATCAGAAAATGTTGTAATGCTTGATTTCAGTTAATAATGAAATTATCTATACCTCCACATGCTTGTTTTTTTGAGAACTTGTGAAATACTAAAGTAATGACACCTCCAGTCTGCTTTGTCGGCACACAAAGCTGCATGGAGAGGCATATTCTGGGTACCATATTTCAATAATAACACATCAGAAAATGTTGTAATGCTTGATTTCAGTTAATAATGAAATTATCTATGCCTCCACATGCTTGTTTTTTTGAGAACTTGTGAAATACTAAAGTAATGACACCTCCAGTCTGCTTTGTCGGCACACAAAGCTGCATGGAGAGGCATATTCTGGGTACCATATTTCAATAATAACACATCAGAAAATGTTGTAATGCTTGATTTCGTTTAAGAATGAAATTATCTATACTTCCACATGCTTGTTTTTTTAAGAACTTGAGAAATACTAAAGTAATGACACCTCCAGTATGCATCGTCGGCACACAAAGCTGCATGGAGAGGCATATTCTGGGTACCATATTTCAATAATAACACATCAGAAAATGTTGTAATGCTTGATTTCAGTTAATAATGAAATTATCTATACCTCCACATGCTTGTTTTTTTGAGAACTTGTGAAATACTAAAGTAATGACACCTCCAAGTCTGCTTTGTCGGCACACAAAGCTGCATGGAGAGGCATATTCTGGGTACCATATTTCAATAATAACACATCAGAAAATGTTGTAATGCTTGATTTCAGTTAATAATGAAATTATCTATGCCTCCACATGCTTGTTTTTTTGAGAACTTGTGAAATACTAAAGTAATGACACCTCCAAGTCTGCTTTGTCGGCACACAAAGCTGCATGGAGAGGCATATTCTGGGTACCATATTTCAATAATAACACATCAGAAAATGTTGTAATGCTTGATTTCAGTTAATAATGAAATTATCTATGCCTCCACATGCTTGTTTTTTTAAAAACTTGTGAAATACTAAAGTAATGACACCTCCAGTCTGCTTTGTCGGCACACAAAGCTGCATGGAGAGGCATATTCTGGGTACCATATTTCAATAATAACACATCAGAAAATGTTGTAATGCTTGATTTCGTTTAAGAATGAAATTATCTATACTTCCACATGCTTGTTTTTTTAAGAACTTGAGAAATACTAAAGTAATGACACCTCCAGTATGCATCGTCGGCACACAAAGCTGCATGGAGAGGCATATTCTGGGTACCATATTTCAATAATAACACATCAGAAAATGTTGTAATGCTTGATTTCAGTTAATAATGAAATTATCTATACCTCCACATGCTTGTTTTTTTGAGAACTTGTGAAATACTAAAGTAATGACACCTCCAAGTCTGCTTTGTCGGCACACAAAGCTGCATGGAGAGGCATATTCTGGGTACCATATTTCAATAATAACACATCAGAAAATGTTGTAATGCTT